>NW_028007184.1:0-955 GCF_054177405.1 Leptonychotes weddellii | reverse complement strand
TCATCTGTCGATGGACATCTTGGCTCTTTCCACAGTTTGGCTATTGTGGACATTGCTGCTATAAACATCGGGGTGCACATACCCCTTCGGATCCCTACTTTTGTATCTTTGGGGTAAATACCCAGTAGTGCATTATTTCATTACTCTTAGATTTTATTGAAAATTAGTCTGTGATTGATAAATAGGGGTAAGACTACAAAACTGACACGTATTTGCATTTTTCTTGGGACATCAGTGAATTTCCACAAGATTGGAGCTTGGTCAGGGGTGGGTGTGGTCAGCAAGAGGACCCCTACCTACAGATAGCTGTAGTAAGACATCTTTCAAACTGTATGTGTGCATTGCCCTGTGTGCATCCTGGCACCAAAAATGTTAGCAAATATCAGATAGATTCTCAGAGAAAATCACTAACCTTTACTCAAGACTCCAATTACCTGAAGCATGCTTCGAGTCTCAACAAAAGGTTAACCTGCCTTTTATCTTTCCTCACTTGTAAAGTTTTGCTTGTCTGACACCAGAAATGCCATGACTGAATTCTAGAACAGGTTTCCAGGGGAATATCCCCGGCCCCTGTCAGCAGATGAGGTATGATTGCAATCTGCCATTCTGAGCCTTCTGAACTTCCAGATTCCAAATCTGAGTATCTGATTATCTGAGATCTTTTTACTCTACTTTAGAGCAGTCGTTCACAACTGGGGATGGTTTTGCTCTCTGGGGGACATTTGGTAACTTTGGCTGTCATGACCTTAGGGGACGGGGAGGAGAAGTGCTTGTGGGTTGAGGCCAGGGATGCTGCTAACTGTCCTGCAGTACATCGCACAGCCCCCCACAAGAGGATTACCTGGCCTCAAAATGTCAATAGTGCTGAGGCTGAGAAACTCTTCTGTAGAGGTTGACAAGGTCAGGGTGTCTCCAGGGAAGCTGGCTGGCTGTCAGGATGGTGCTTAAACGTGCT
>NW_028007183.1:0-955 GCF_054177405.1 Leptonychotes weddellii | reverse complement strand
GGTTGTAGAAAACTGATAGCAGGCAGGTGATCCCTGACCACGGAAACACACGTGACCTCTGTGGGGAGGAAACACCACTGATGATTGCCCGGTGGCTAAAGATGACTTTGGCATCTCTTATCAAATTCATGTCAGTGTTGCTAATTGTCTTTGTGTGTGTGTTCTTGGAATTCTCCTTTGAGATGGTTTTTCAAATATCTTAGAGGTTCCTTCATCAGTTGCTGAGTCTATTAAAATCTTTAACAGGACCCGTATGTGCGTGTATTGATGAAAGTGAGACAAACAGATCTGCAGAGTTAGGATTTTATTTTCTTCAATTGTACTTTATGAATTTGAGTAAAGGGAGAGTATGCCTCATTTTCCAAGGGTGTATCGTAGAATATTCAGGAGCTGAAAATATGTAACGAGAAGTTATTGCCTATCAAGCCAATGAGGCAGATGGTTAACAAGCTTCTTCCGACCCCAAACAATAAGCAGGCTGACAGTGACAGTGTCCTGAGCGAGACCGAGCCCAGGCTGGTACAGCTGCACGCTCCCCGTGACTGCTGCAGTCACGGCGCTAAAAAGTTCTGTGTTGGCTGGGGCGCCTGGGTGGCTCAGTCGTTAAGCGTCTGCCTTCGGCTCAGGTCATGATCCCAGGGTCCTGGGATCGAGCCCCGCATCGGGCTCCCTGCTCCTCGGGAAGCCTGCTTCTCCCTCTCCCACTCCCCCTGCTTGTGTTCCCTCTCTCGCTGGGTCTCTCTCTGTCAAATAAATAAATAAAATCTTTAAATAAATAAATAAATAAAGTGCTAAAGCTTGAGGGCACTTCGGTGGCTCAGTCAGCTAAGAATCTGCCATTGGCACAGGTCATGATCCCAAGGTCCTGGGATTGAGCCCCGCATTGGGTTCCCTGCTCCGTGGGAAGCCTGCTTCTCCCTCTCCCACTCCCCCTGCTTGTGTTCCCTCTCTCGCT
>NW_028007182.1:0-955 GCF_054177405.1 Leptonychotes weddellii | reverse complement strand
CCGGCCGTTTCCTGTCCACTTTCACAGTGACACCTGTCGGATTTTATCTGACGTTCTGTGTTGGGTGTGTATGCGGGATGCTGCTCAGCGCAAGAGTAGAATGGAAGGAAGCAGGAGAACGGTATCATGAGAACATGCGGAGGGTAAGGGCTTATATTTTTTGCCTAAGTGTTTGTCCTGGGACCTCTTTTTTTTTTTTCTGAACAAGTACTGGGTGTATTTGTTTTATGAATCAAGTGCATGTTTATACTAAAAGTTTCCTTCTCTCTTTTTTTAAAGATTTTATTTATTTATTAGAGAGAGAGAGAGGGATAGAGAGAGCATGAGTGGGAGGTGGGGATAGGGAGAAGCAGGCTCCCCAGTGAGCAGGGATCCCAACACGGGACTCGATCCCAGGACACCAGGATCATGACTTGAGCTGAAGGCCAACGCTTAACTGACTGAGCCACCCAGGTGCCCTGAAATTTCCTTCCTTTGACAAGAAACTTCAAACTGGAAGGGAGGCACAGAGTATGTGGGGAAGTTTTATACATCCTGTTGCTCATTTGTGGCCACATTTCTTTAATGTACCTGCTTTTATTTAATTCTAAAGGAAAATTCTGACCCTTCACTGGCAGCACTGTGGTTCGGCAGTGTGTGGCCCTTCCAGGAAACTCCACTTTATCAGACGATTGCCTGAGGGTGTTCTGTTGGAAGTGGGATGATGTAACCAGCCTTTTTGGGAGAGTAACACTAATCGACTACCTCCACCCCCAAAATTAATGTGCTACTGTTTGCATTAAATTGTTTGCATTAAACTCTGCAGGTCTCCATGAGATCTCAGAGAGTACAGAACCCAGAACATAGGGTGCATCTTTTTCTGTGTCTCCGACAATCCACAAGGAGGGTGATCTGGTCTACCAAAGGCACCATATGTCTGACAATCCACGAGGAGGGTTATCTGGTCTACCAAAGG
>NW_028007181.1:0-955 GCF_054177405.1 Leptonychotes weddellii | reverse complement strand
CCCCAAAAAAAAAAAAAAAAAAGCTGGCTTCCATTACCACCACCGTACTGTAATGTCAACTCATCAGCTCTCAAAATGACCCTCTCTCAGTCATTTTATGCCTCCTTAAAAGCATAGGATACCAATTATTTTCTCCTTCTTTGAGATTACTAATTGTTACAGGTTGTATCCCCCCAAAACATATGTGAAATCCTAACCCCTGCTACCTGTGAATGGGACCTTATTTCAAAATAGGGTCTTTGCAGAGGTAATCAAGTTGAAATGAGATCATTAGGTTGGGCACTAATCCAATATGCCCGGTGTCCTTAGAAAAGAGACAGAGACACACAGGGAGAAGGCCCGGTGACGAGGGGGGCAGAGATGGGTGTGCTGCAGATGTAAGGAAGGAGCACCACAGGTTGCTGGTCTCCACCAGAAGCAAGAAGAGGCAAGCAAGGCTTCTCTCCTACAGGCTTCAGAGAGAGCATGGCCCTGCTGAGCCCTAGGGTTTGGACTTCTAGCCCTCAGAACTGTGAAATAATATATTTCTGTTGTTTGAAGCCATTCAGTTTCTGGCATTTTGTTACCAGAAAATAAACACAGTCATATTTAAAATATTATAATCCTGTGGTTCTCTGTCTCATCTCTGGCAATGTCTCACTCCTCTTCTGGCTTCTCTTCCTCCGCCAGGTGCCTAATGCTAAGTGTTGACCAGGATTTCATACTTCAGTTTTAAATCTCTATTTGCCTATGTATCTGGCTCTCTCACTCATTTCGAAGCTTCAGCCCTCACTTCAACACAAGTGAAATGAATTTCAAAATTTGACTTCTGATCACGTCTAACATTTTTACTTTCCGTGGAACATATTCAACCTGGATGTCCTGCCATCTTCTTGAATTCATTACATCTAAACTTAAACTAATTTTCGATGACCTCCTCCCCAGTCCCAGCCCCTTCTCATCTACCTGACTTCCT
>NW_028007180.1:0-955 GCF_054177405.1 Leptonychotes weddellii | reverse complement strand
ACTCCAATAAGAAGATCTAACAATTGTAAATATTTATGCACCCAACATAGAAGCAACTAAATACATAAAAGTTAATAACAAACATAAAAGAACTAATTGATAATAATACAGAAATAGTAGGGGACTTTAACACCCCACTTACATCAATGGACAAATAATCTAAATTCTATATGAAAAAGGAAACAATGGCTTTGAATGACACACTGGAACAGAGGGATATAACAGATATATTCAGAACACTCCATCCTAAAGAAGCAGAATACACATTCTTTTCAAGTGCACACAGAACATTCTCCAGAATAAATCACATATTAGCCCACAAAACAAACTTCAACAAATTCAAGAAGATTGAAATCATGCCATGCATATTTTCTGACCACAATACTATGAAACTGGGAATCAACCACAAGAAAAAATCTATGAAGACCAATATATGGAGGTTAAATAACATGCTACTAAACAATGAATGGGTCAACCAGGAAATCAAAGAAGAAATAAAAAAAAAATACATGGAAACAAATGAAATGAAAACACAATGGTCCAAAACCTCTGGGACTCAGCAACAGCTCTTCTAAGAGGTAAGTTTATAACAACAGGCCTACTACCTCAAGAAGCAAGAAAAATCTCAAATAAACAACTGAACCTTACACTTAAAGGAGCTAGAAAAAGAATAAGCAATGAAGCCTAAAGCCAGCAGAAGGAAGGAAACAGCAAAGGTTAGAGCAGAAATAAATGATATAAAAACTAAAACAAAACAAAACAAAACAAAACAGTAGAACACATCAATAAAACCAGGAGCTGGTTCTTTGAAAAAATCAATAAAATCAATACATACTTATCAAGAAAAAAAAAAGGACTCAAGTAAACAAAATCAGACATGAGAGAGGAAAAATGACAACCAATACCACAGCAATACAATCATAAGAGAATATTATGAGAAACTATATGCCAATAA
>NW_028007179.1:0-955 GCF_054177405.1 Leptonychotes weddellii | reverse complement strand
TTCTTTTTGATACCATGACTTGGTCTCCCCCTTGATGGGCAGGAAATAATCCCCAATCTACACCGGAAGCCACATAAGTTGGAAATGCCATTATTTGAGCCATTTGTGATGAGTGCTATATGTTCACAGGAGAACTTTTAGGATCCCCCAGATACTTCCCACATTGACAGGAGACTGATGTGCTCCATCCGGCCACCGTGATGGGAAAAACATCACGAAACACATCATATTCATGCATAACAGGAAGTCCATTTAATGTTGAGGAAATGCCTGACATAAAATTATCAGGTCTGATCGTGCTTCAGCCAAATCCATTCTAAATTTACAGGGAAGACTGGAGACCACATGCAAACTTCCACAGGAGCCCTTGGATATTGGATATCATGATAGAAATAGGTTTCTCATAGGATGTCTATCACAGAATAGATTTCTCACCTACACCAGTATGAAATGCTAACTTGATTTATATCTTATAATTGTGTTAATTATAGGGAATAATCCTGAAGGTCCTTAGAACTACCCTTATGGTTTTTTCACGTGTCTAAGTAACTATTTATTGTTTCCACCCTCAGAAGACGAGTCCAGATCTTGAAAGCATCCAAGTTAGCCTGCAGATGGAGAGAAGCTTTGGGGATTGCTTTGCAGCTGTTTTAATCCTGCAAGGTGTATCCAAAGACACTTGGCTACTTCAAAGTTTCACCTGTTCTTTTTTTGAGTTTCATCCCTAGCATGATGCATGTTTACTTATATCATTTTTCTGGTACAATCCTCATGAATGGAGAGCTGTACATCAATTTCCTTTTCTCTTTTTATTTTTTATTTTTTTATTTTTTTTTAAAGATTTTATTTATTTATTTGAGAGAGAGAGTGAGTGAGAGAGAGAAAGAGCACAAGAGGGGGGAGCGGGAGAGGGAGAAGCAGACTCCCCGCCGAGCAGGGAGCCCGATGCGGGACT
>NW_028007178.1:0-955 GCF_054177405.1 Leptonychotes weddellii | reverse complement strand
TAGATGCTACTAATTAATACTGAGAGCTTGAAATGTTATTTAATATCTGTCCTGATTTCTGCCTGTAGCTTGGTACATTTTTCTGAATGTCTCCTATTAGAGGAAACTAAATCCTAAGGACATCTGAAGGTGTAAAGAAAATCAAACCTGAATGGATATTTACCAAAAGCTTTTGGAGCTAGGGATTTTTTTTTTTTTTAAAGGAACATATAGTAATCTAAAAATGGACGTAAGCCAATCCTCCAAATCAGGCCCTACCCAGGGTGAACTTGTCTGAGGCGCTACTTACTGCCTTTGGCTGTCCACCATACAAGGGCTCATGGCTAAGGCAGGGCCAAGAAGGACTGAAACCCAGTCCAAGCTCCGCTCACTTAGCTGTTCAACCAAGTGCTGCATCTACTAAAAGGACTCACCTTTTTCTAACTCATCCACCCACAGGAGTGCATTTTCCAATTTGCACAAAGTTGCCTCAAAGGAGAGCAGTGTCCCACACCTAGAAATAATAATTAACATTTGTTTTGCTATTATTGTATGTCTTACGTGTTTTGACTCATGTTAGCCTCACTGCTGTATGATATAGGTATTATTATGATTCCCATTTCGTAGGACATGGAGTGGTTAAGTGGCTGGCCCAAGGTTATGGAGCTAAGACTTGAATCCAAACTAAAACATTTCTGAATTGGTGTATATATAATAAATAAGTAAATAAATGTTTATTGGTAAGTCTGAGTCTTTCATTTGCAACCATTCAATCTATAGAGTTCCCAGGAAACAGACTCAGATGTGGAGACGTGTGTGCAGGAAGTTTCCTGGGGTGTCCTCTCAGGATCAACATCTATGAGGTGTGAAAGAAGCAGGATGAGATAGAGGGAGCAGTTGAACTGCAACTTGTTGTAACAGAGACCTCAGCCCATCACACAGGGAGCTCTAAAGCAAGGATGACTCTTCAAAGTAA
>NW_028007177.1:0-955 GCF_054177405.1 Leptonychotes weddellii | reverse complement strand
GAGGGGCCGGCGAGGGCAGGCAGAGTCTTGTTGATGTGCCCACTGGCACTGGCGTCCCCAGGGCTCTCTACCGTGAGTGGGGCTCACACGGGGAGCACCGCATGCCCGGCCCGGCCACCCAGTATGAAGATGTGAAGGAGGTCCCGAGCCATCCTGGTCTTCCCTTCTTGTATGGGGGCAAGGCTCACCCTCCACTTGCGTGGAGTCCACTGTCCCCATGGGGGACGTGGTCCTGGGCAGTGGCACCATCCCTTCTGCCCCCAGACCCTCCCATCTTTTCTCCCTTTCTTCCTCCCTAAGCAAACCCCAAATCCAGCAGGGCTCAGGCCCATATTAAGGCTGCATGTCCTGCATCCCTCGCAGGGGGTCGAGCCGTGGCCAGTGGGACATATGTGGACGTGGGGAACATGCGCCTGGTGGGGAGGGCATGACCTTTCCCTCCTTCCCTGCTTCCTGCGGTGGAACTGGGGCTGCCGGCGCAGACAGGCTTGGGGACCCCACACTTGGCACAGTGACGAGGCAGAAGGGCCTGGCCACTAACACCCCAGCCTCCAGCTGCCCCAAACCACATCTCCAAAAGTGCATAGACACAGAAACCAGCATCCGCTTTGTTTGTATCACTCCTGTGTCCCCCCAGCTGTCCCCGCAGCTGTGCTCCCCCCAGGGCTGTGCTCCCCGAGGCTGTTTCCCTAGTATGTCCCCTCAGCCACGCTTCCCCAGGCTGTCCCCCAGTGTGTCCCCACAGCCATGCCCCACCCCCCCAGGCTGTCCCCCAGCTGGGCTCCCCCCAGGGATTCCCCCCCCAGCCACGCTCAGACACATTTGGGTGTTACTGGGCTCAGGGAGGGGACAGCCCGGCACGGAGATGAAGCCAGCTTGCTCTCTGTCACATCCAGAGTTACACATGTCCGTGTTTGCCAAGCTCTGTAGAAATGTATCCCATGTTTTACAATCA
>NW_028007176.1:0-955 GCF_054177405.1 Leptonychotes weddellii | reverse complement strand
CCAGCCCTTGGGACAAGGAAGGTCCTCCTGACCTGTCCAGTCCCTGGCCAGCACCCTCCCAGCACAGAAAGCACCAGGCCCCTCCCTGCCCACTGGGTGCTGCCCTCGGCCCACCTTGTGGCTGGACCACGAGCCCAACTGTGCTCTTCTCTTTGCATGCTGCCAGGAGGGACCACTATGCCTACTCCTACTACCCGTAAGTAGCCCCGCCCCACCCCCTTGGGCCCTGTGTCGGCCTCCTGGTGTGGAGGGCCTCTCGCGGGTCCCTCTCTGGGGCTCACAGCCATGCACGTGTGTGTGCGTGTCCGGGGCAGGCCCGTCCCCACCCTGGCAGCTGTCCCCACGGTGCACACAGCTCTCAGGTCAGCACGAGCGCCTTCTCCAGCCGGGCGGCCCCAGGCTCTTCAGACCCACCATTTCTGGGCGCTTCTTCTGGGCTCAGGCCCCGAGAAGCACGCACTATCATCCCTCCCGTGTTACTGATGAGGAGACCGAGGCTCAGAGAGGTGAAGGGACTGGTCAGAGGTCACAGGAGGTGCCAGAGCTGGGGTTACCCAGGCCCCGTCTGACTGCCTGGTCTCCTGATGGTCCTCTGTGTTCTGCCTCTGTCTTCTCTGACTCTGCAAGCCTTCCAGAACATTCCCTGCACCCATGCCTGTTCTCCCTCCTAGCAGAGCAGGCTCAGGGGACCCCAGGACAGCCCAGAGGACGGGGGTCTGTCACCTCCTCCTCCTGGACCCTCTCCTTGCATCCACATCACCCAGTGTCGCACCAGCTTTTCCAGCAACCACACCCCCGTCGGCTCAGGGGCAGCCTCCAGCTGGGCTTTTCCAGGAATCGCGGACAAGACGGTTGTCCCGCCCTCTCTACTTGTGCAGTGAATGTTTGACCCTAAACGCAGAACCTTTCCAAGTGTCTGATTGCCCTCCCTCTGCTGACTCACCCTGATCAGCTG
>NW_028007175.1:0-12031 GCF_054177405.1 Leptonychotes weddellii | reverse complement strand
TTTAATTTGACAGAGAGAGACACAGCGAGAGAGGGAACACAAGCAGGGGGAGTGGGAGAGGGAGAAGGAGGCTTCTCACTGAGCAGGGAGCCTGATGTGGGGCTCGATCCCAGGACCCTGGGATCATGACCTGAGCCAAAGGCAGACGCTTAACGACTGAGCCACCCAGGAGCCTCAAGAGAGAGCTCTTTATGTGTTTGCTGCTTCTTAGTTGCCTTTAGTTCAAAATAATTTCATGTCAAAGGAGCATATTTTGGGGTGACATTCTGGTTTTCTTCACTGTCTTTTGGCTATTATGAATAATGCTGCTATAAACATTCATGTACAAGCTTTTTTGGAGATATATGTTTTCATTTCTCTTGGGTATATAATCAGGAACAGAATTGCTGAGTCATTTTATTTACTCTTTATTTCCATTAATGGACATAGTCTTCAGGATGTGCTAAGTGGTAGTCCCACCTGTAATCTGATACTCAGTCCTGGGCTACACACATTGACAACTGGGTCATGTACAGCTAAAAAAGGCCAGTGCAATAGAGACTTGAAGTCACTTGAAGAATAAGGGGAGGATGTGGAGACATTTAGCTGGAGAAAGGAAAACTAAAGGGGAAAAGAGACATATTCAAAGATCTGAAGGGTTGTTATATAGAAGGGGGATCAATCAGAGGGTAGAACTAAGCATACTTGGTAGAAGTTTCAGAGAGACATAATTGGTCTGAAGATTTTCCTTCCTTCCTTCCTTCCTTCCTTCCTTCCTTCCTTCCTTCCTTCCTTTCTTCCCTCCTTCCTCTCTCCCTCCCTCCTTCCTTCCTTCCAGTTATTTTATGTTTTGACTACATAAAACATGAATAAAACATAAAAAGTACAAAATATGTACAGTGATATCTTGCATTCAGTTCCCCTTCATATAGGCAGTCTTACATATCCTTTGAGATATATAAACAGATTTTTAAATTTTTTTAAGGATTTTACTTTTAAGTAATCTCTACACACAATGTAGGGCTGGAACTCATATCCCCAAGATCAAGAGTCACACGCTGTTCCATCTGAGCCAGCCAGGCACCCCAGATTTTTTAATTTTACAAGAAGAAATTTAGTATGCTTTAAAAGAGAGTAAAAACATTTCTAACTAAAAAAAAAAAAAATTATCTTACAGTGGCCCAATCCTATAATGACTGTCTCAGGCATTCCCTATCCTGGAGATATTCAGGAGAAATACACAAATGATCATCTATTAATTTTTTTTTTAAACGTAATCCTTTTTTTTTTAATTATTTATTTATTTATTTGAGAGAGAGAGAGAGAGAGAGAAACAGCATGAGAGGGGATAGGGTCAGAGGGAGAAGCAGGCTCCCCGCTGAGCCAGGAGCCCGATGTGGGACTCGATCCCAGGACTCCAGGATCATGACCTGAGCCGAAGGCAGTCGCTTAACCAACTGAGCCACCCAGGCGCCCTGATCATCTATTAATCTTATGGGGTATTTTTCTCTTGCAATTTATTTGTTGAAGAAACTAGATTATTATCCTAGAGAATTTCCCACATTCTAGATTTTGCTGATAGAATTTTCTGCATTCTGGATTTTGCTGTGTGGTGTCTTTCCTTTGTTTTATGAATTTCTTGAGAATTGGTATTGGATTGAGAGGCTAAGATTCAGATTTTTTTTTTTTTTTAAGATTCTATTTATTTATTTGACAGAGAGAGACATAGCGAGAGAGGGAACACAAGCAGGGGGAGTGGGAGAGGGAGAAACAGGCTTCCCGCGTAGCAGGGAGCACGATGCAGGACTCAGTCCCAGGACCCTGGGATCATGACCTGAGCCAAAGGCAGACGCCTAACGACTGAGCCACCCAGGCGCCCCTAAGATTCAGATTTGATTATTTTAGTTAGCCTACATCATAGATGGTGATGAGTTTCTTACATCAGGAGCCATATAATGTCTGATTATCTCTTTTTGTGATGTTAGCAACTATTGTTGCTCAAAATGCTGGTATTCTCATTGTATTATTCCTTCTTCATTTATTAGCTGCCATACTTTTTTTAAAAAGATTAATTTAATTTATTTATTTGAGAGAGAGTGGGAAGGGGAGGGGCAAAAGGAGAGAATCGTCAAGCAGACTTCCTGCAGACTGCAGAGCCTGATGCAGGGCTCAATCTCACAATCTATGAGATCATGACCTGAGCAAAAACTAAGAGTTGGACGCTTAACTGACTGAGCCACCGAGGCGCCCCAGCTGTCATACTTTTTTTTTTTTTTAAAGATTTTATGTATTTGACAGAGAGAGACACAGCGAGAGAGGGAACACAAGCAGGGGGAGTGGGAGAGGGAGAAGCAGGCTTCCTGCCATGCAGAGAGCCCGATGCGGGGCTCGATCCCAGGACCCTGGGATCATGACCTGAGCTGAAGGCAGACACTTAACGACTGAGCCACCCAGGTGCCCCCAGCTGTCATACTTTTTTTTTTTTTAAAGATTTTATTTATTTATTTGAGAGAGAGAATGAGATAGAGAGCATGAGAGGGGGGAGGGTCAGAGAGAGAGGCAGACTCCCTGCTGAGCAGGGAGCCCGACGCGGGACTCGATCCCGGGACTCCAGGATCATGACCTGAGCCGAAGGCAGTCGCTTAACCAACTGAGCCACCCAGGCGCCCCTGTCATACTTTTATAATGAAGAACTTCCCCTCAAAGTAGTAGTTGGCAAGGCAAGATGAAATTTTGTTACTTTATCCAGAGTTTTCAAAATAGTGTGTTGGTTCCCTATCATCTTACAATGACTAGTAATTTTTTTTAAGTAACATTATGAATTCATGGATTTAAATCTATTTAATGTGTTCCATTGTGGTTATTATCCCTGTTAAATTGGGATGGTTACATTGGGAGCCTCTTCAGTTTGGCTCTTGAGTTCTTTTGATAAAACCTTAGTAGTCTTCGATAGTTTCTCCCATTCTCTCTTCAACCCACTATGAATCAAGTGTAATCCCCACCATGTGAGAGAAATTTGTCTTGTTAAGGTCATCAAAAACCTCCTTATGTGATCAAATCCCTGGTCAATTCTCAATCTTCATCTTTCTTGCCCTCCCAGCAGTATTTGTGCCTGTTTATTAAGTCTTTCTTTGCTTGTCTTCTAAGACACTCTTCTTTTCTGGTTTTCTTCCTACTTCACTGAACATGGGCTCTCTGTCCTCTTTGCTGGATCTTCCCCTCTTCCTAACTTAGGGAGTGAGAGTAGATACTAAAAGAGTTCAAGGACCAAACTCTAGAATCCTCCACCATTTACAGGTTAAAAAGAAGAAGATATAGCAAAGGAAGAGCAAACTAAACCAAAAGCTAGCAGAAGTAAAGAAATAATAAATATTAGAGCAGAGATAGAGAATAGAAAAATCATAAAGAGAATAAATGAAACCTGAAGTTGGTTCTCTGAAAACAACAAAACTAACAAACCTTAGCTAGTCTAAGAAAAAGAGAGACACAAATAACTAAAATCAGAAGTAAAAGTGGAGACATTACTACCAAACTTACAGAAATAAAAAGGACTGTGAGAGAATACTATGAACAAGTGTACACCAACAAATTAGATTATCTACATGAAATGGGCAAATCCCTAGAAACACAGGAATTACTAAAACCGAGTCAAGCAGAAATAAAAAATCTGAACAGACCTATAACAAGCAAAGATAATGAATCAGTAACCAGAACCTCCCAACAACAACAACAAAATATCCAGGACCAGATGGCTTCACTGGTGAATTCTACCAAACATATTTTTTTAAAGATTTTATTTATTTGAGAGAGAGAGAGCACAAGCAAGGGGAGTGGCAGAGAGAGAAGGAGAAGCAGGCTCCCCACTGAGCAGGGAGCCAGATGTGGGGCTCAATCCCTGGACTCTGGGATCATGACCCGAGCCGAAGGCACACACTTAACCAACTGAGCCACCCAGGTACACCTGAATTCTACCAAACATTTAAAGAATTAATACCAATCCTTTCAAACTCTTAAAAAAGAAAATAAAGGAGGAGGAGGAATGTGCTAACTCATTCCATGAGACCAACATTACCCTGACACAAAAGTCAGAAAAAGACATCACAAGAAAAAATAATTATAATTCAGTGTCATTCAGTTCATTTATAATACTACGCAACCATCACCTCTATCTAGTTCTTTTTTTTTTTTTAAAGATTTTATTTATTTGATAGAGAGAGACATAGTGAGAGAGAACACAAGCAAGGGGAGTGGGAGAGGGAGAAGCAGGCCTCCCGCGGAGCAGGGAGCCGGATGCAGGACTCGATCCCAGGACCCTGGGATCATGACCTGAGCCGAAGGCAGATGCTTAATGACTGAGCCACCCACGCGCTCCCTTCTATCTAGTTCTAAATCATTGTCATCACCCCATAATAAAACTCCATATGCATTAAGCAATCACTCCCTTTATCCCCCTATTTCCAATCCCTGGCCACCACCAATCTTTCATTTTTATGGATTTACCTATTCTGGATAATTTATACAAATGGAATCATACAATATGTGATCATGTGTGTCTGGCTTTCTTTCACTCAGTATAATGTTTTCAAGGTTTATTTACATTGTAGGTTGTAACAACTGTTTATTTTCTAAGACAGGAGAAAACTTTCAATATTTTACCATTAGATGTGTATGATATTTGCTGTAGGTTTTTGGTAGACCCTCTATCAAAAATTTTTAAAGTCTTACCTATTTCTAGTTTGCTAATAAGTTTTTTAGTCATCAGTGGGTGTTGAATTTTATCAAATACTTTTTCTGCAACTATAGAGAGGATTACATGGTTTTTCTCTTTTATTCTGTTAATGTGGTAAATTACATTGTTTGGTTTTCCAATGTTAAACCACACTGGAATTACTAAAATAAAGTCAAGCTGATTTTAATGTTTCTTAATGTCTTTTAACACATTGATAGATTCTATTTGCTATTTTGTGTGGGATTTTCACATTAAAGTTAATGAGAGAGGAGCCTGTACTTGTCCTACTTTATAATTTAAATTTATATTTAAATTATATATAATTTAAATTTATAATTTAAATATATTTATATATAATTTAAATTTATATTTAAATTATATATAATTTAAAGTTTTTTCAGGTTATATTGTCTCAAAATGAATTGGAAATTTTCTTTTTCTCTATTATCTAGAAAAATTTTTGTAAGATTGGTGTTATTTCTTCCCTAAATGTTTGGAATAATTCACTAATACATCCATCTAGGTTTACAATTTTCTTTGTGGGAAAGCTTTCAAATTACATATTCAGTTTACTTAATAGATATAGGACCAGGGCGCCTGGGTGGCTCAGTTGGTTAAGCGACTGCCTTCGGCTCAGGTCATGGTCCTGGAGTCCCGGGATCGAGTCCTGCATCGGGCTCCCTGCTCGGCAGGGAGTCTGCTTCTCCCTCTGACCCTCCTCCCTCTCATGCTCTCTGTCTCTCATTCTCTCTCTCAAAATAAATAAATAAATAAAATCTTAAAAAAAAAGATAGATATAGGACCACTCAGAGTTTCCTATTACTTCTTTGATCAGTTTAAATAAGTTTTGTTTTCCTAAGAAGGTATCTGTTTCAAGTAAATTTTAAATTTTTTTTATTTTTTTAAAGATTTTATTTTTAAGTAGGGGCACCTGGCTGGTTCAGTCAGTAGAGCATGCGACTCTTGATCTCAGCATTGTGAATTCGAGCTCCGCCTTGGGTATAGAGATTACTTAAAAATAAAATCTTTCTTTTTTTTTAAGTTTTTATTTTTAGAAAATAAACCTTCTAGAAAACATGGAGTTGTTCCTTTGGCCACACATGTGAATCTAAAAGAAATATGATACTGTAGACATCAAGGAAATGGGCACTATTCAAAAAGGAATGCCCCAAGGGGTGCCTGGGTGTCTCAGTCAGTTGAACATCTGCCTTTCGGCTCAGGTCACGATCCCAGTGTCCTGGATTGATTCCCACAGCGGGCTCCCTGCTCAGTGGGGAGGCTGCTTCTCCCTCTCCCTCTGCTCCTCCTCTCCCCCCTCCCCCCGCATGTTCTCTCTCTCTCTCTCTCTGTCAAATAAATAAATAAAATCTTAAAAAAAAAAAAAAACTGGAGGAGTCTACAATGTTACCCAGCATGCTCCGCATTGTTATAAACAAACAAATTTAGGACAAGATTCTTGTCCAGATCAAGAGAATTAATATACATATTGAGTATAATAAGCACTCTAAGATCTGTTCTTGAAATGTGTGAAGGAAAATGATCAAGAAAGAAGCCAATGAGAAAGGTACTTGGGAAGCACCAGCCTGTTCTACCCAGAGAAGCATACTGTGTGAGAACCAGTGGAAAGGAGACTGAGCTGCTGGAACCCATTCCTTATGAATTCATGACAGGTGTAAAAAGAATAAAAGTCTACTGGACCGTGAAAAAAAAAAAAAGAATGCCAAAGTAGTAGTCCCCATCATTTCTTCATTTAATTCACCAATCTGGTCCCTGCAAAAACCAGATAGTGGAGAATGTGTGTGAACTACTATAAATGCAGCCAAGTAGTAGCCCTGACCACTGCTGCTTTGCCGAACGTGGTGTCATCGCCAGGGCAGATTAACAGGGGCCCCAGTACATGGTATGCAACCCTTGATCTGGCAAATGCATTCTTTTCCATCCCTATCAGAAAGAAGAAAAGACACAGTTCACATTCACTTGTAAAAGGCAACAATGGACATTTATAGTCTCACCCCAGGGCTATGTTTACTCTTCTGCTCTCTGTCATTAAATGATCTGAAGAGAGCTACCCAGCTAGACCTCCCTCAGAGAATCCCAAATCGATCTGCTGTATTGATAACATCATGCAACATGGACTGGTTGAACAGGAAGTGCCAAGTATGTCACATGCCTTGGTAAAACACTTGCTCTACAGAGGGTGAGATAGTCACCTTTTTTCAGAGTTCCCTTCAGAATTAGTTGAAGTCTTGTGACTGCTCAGCAATCAACTTCTCCTTCTGTCCAATCTTGCTTCCTTTCTTTACTTCAAGTGTCGATCCCAAGAGCACTCACTAATAAACTGCGTGTACTCTGTTCTCCATCTTAGAAATGGCTTCCCTAGGGGCGCCTGGGTGGCTCAGTCGGCTAAGCGACTGCCTTCGGCTCAGGTCATGATCCTGGAGTCCCGGGATCGAGTCCCACATCGGGCTCCCTGCTCAGCGGGGAGCCTGCTTCTCCCTCTGACCCTCCCCCCTCTCATGGGCTCTCTCTCTCTCTCATTCTGTCTCAAATAAATAAATAAAATCTTTAAAAAAAAAAAAAAAGAAATGGCTTCCCTAGAAACTCAGTCTGTGATCAAGGGAAAAGCTTTGCCAGGCAAAAACAAATAAATAAACCAAAAGTAAATTGGGGTTTTAATATGTGATAAAATTCTAAAAAAAAAAAAATTTTTTTTTAATTAAAAAAAAAAAGCGGGCGCCTGGGTGGCTCAGTTGGTTAAGCGACTGCCTTCGGCTCAGGTCATGATCCTGGAGTCCCAGGATCGAGTCCCGCATCGGGCTCCCTGCTCGGCAGGGAGCCTGCTTCTCCCTCTGACCCTCCCCCCTCTCATGTGCTCTCTCTCTCTCATTCTGTCTCAAATAAATAATAAATAAAATAAATAAATAAATAAAAGTTTGTCAAATTTTCTAAGATACAATTAAAGCTTTAATTAGAGGGGCGCCTGGGTGGCTCAGTCGTTAAGCGTCTGCCTTCAGCTCAGGTCCTGATCCCAGGATCCTGGGATCGAGCCCCGCATCGGGCTCCCTGCTCGGCGGGAAGCCTGCTTCTCCCTCTGCCACTCCCCCTGCTTGTGTTCCCTCTCTCACTGTGTCTCTCTCTTCAAATAAATAAAAAAAAAAAAAATTAAAAAGCTTTAATTAGAGATATAGAATGTTAAATACAGTTGAAAGAAACAAAAAACGTTTGGAGACAAATGAAAAAGAATGAATTAGTTATGGGGCGCCTGTGTGGCTCAGTCATTAAGCGTCTGCCTTCAGCTCAGGTCATAATCCCAGGGTCCTGGGATCGAGCCCCGCGTCGGGCTCCCTGCTCAGCGGGAAGCCTGCTTCTCCCTCTCCCACTTCCCCTGCTTGTGTTCCCTCTCTCACTGTGTCTCTCTCTGTCAAATAAATAAATAAAATCTTAAAAAAAAAAAGAATGAATCAGTTATTAGAACTAGAGACTTTAACATACCCTCTCAGAAACTGATGAATCATGCAGATAAACCATAAACTGCAATACAGAAGAATGGGATATAAAAAGCTTAATCTATTAGTACACAGAGAAGAAATAAGGATAAAGGGAATAATATAATCAATAAACCAGAGGGGAAACAAAAGGAGAACTCTAGTTAGAATGATAAAGAAAGAAGAGAGAAGAAGCAGCAGCAGCAAATAAGCAAAATATAGAATGAAAACGGGACACAGACACATTATTTCAAAATAACAGTATTATTAATAACCACACACTAGCAAAAATTTTTTTGAAAGATTTTATTTATCTATTTGAGAGAGAATGAGAGAGAGCACATGAGAGGGGGGAGGGTCAGAGGGAGAAGCAGACTCCCTGCCAAGCAGGGAGCCCGATGTGGGACTCGATCCCGGGACTCCAGGATCATGACCTGAGCCGAAGGCAGTCGCTTAACCAACTGAGCCACCCAGGCGCCCCCACACACTAGCAAATTTATAAACCTAGATGAA
This sequence comes from Leptonychotes weddellii, assembly GCF_054177405.1. Lineage (NCBI taxonomy): Eukaryota > Metazoa > Chordata > Mammalia > Carnivora > Phocidae > Leptonychotes > Leptonychotes weddellii. Next base: position 3,325 of record NW_028007175.1, on the reverse strand, counting down.
ATGAGTAAATTTCTGGGAAAATATAAATAGCAAAATGCGTCAAGAAGATAGTAAAAACTTAAAAATGCCAGCAAGCATTAAAGAAATTAGAATATTAGTCGAAGAGTTTTCTACCCAAAAGTCTAAACCCAGATGATTTTACAGGTATGTTCTACAGACTTTCAAGAACAGTTTCTTGGGGCACCTGGGTGGCTCAGTCATTGAGCGTCTGCCTTTGGCTCGGGTGGTGATCCTAAGGTCCTGAGATCGGGCCCTGCGTTGGGCTCCCTCCTCAGTGGGAAGCGTGTTCCTCCCTCTCCCACTCCCCCTGCTTGTGTTCCCTCTCTTGCTGTGTCTCTGTCAAATAAATAAATAAAATCTTAAAAAAAAATAAAAAGGACAGTTTCTTACTACTTTATGTGAGTTTTTCAGAAACTAGAAAAATACTGTGCAGATATGTATGTATGTAATTATTTATTTATTTAAAGTAGGCTCTACACCCACCATGGGGCTTGAACTCACAACTCACAACCCTGAGATCAAGAGTCACATGCTCTACTGCATAAGCCAGCCAGGTACCCCCAGATAATTATTTTTTAATACACTGATTAAGTTAACTGGTATTTTACTTAGAATATTTGTACATACATTCATAAGTGAGATGGGCCAAGAACATTCATTTCATACATTTTTCATTATTCAGTTTTATTTATTTATTTATTTATTTTTAAGATTTTTATCTATTTATTTGAGACAGAGAGAGAGAGCACACAAACAGGGGGAGAGGCAGAGTAAGAGAGAGAAGCAGACTCCCCACTGAGCAGGGAGCCCCATGGGGGCTCCATCCCCAGACCCTGGGATTATGGTCTGAGCCGAAGGTAGACATTTAACTGACTGAGCCACCCAGGTGCCCCTCATTATTCAGTTTTAGAACCAAATAACTGGGTGGCTCAGTCAGTTGGGCATCAGCCACCTGGGTGGCTCAGTCAGTTGGGCATCTGCCTTGGGCTCAGGTCATGATCTCTGGGTCCTGGGATCAAGCCCTGAGTGGGGCTCCCTGCTCATCGGGGAGCCTGCTTCTTCCTCTCCCTCTGCCCCTCCTCCCACTCATTCTTTCTCACTCTCTTTCAGATAAATGAATGGAATCTTAAAAAAAAAAAAAAGAAAGAACCAAGATAAATACTATTGATTGGGTAATATTGTGGTTTGTACTCAGAAATCTTTTTTTTTTGGGCACCTGGGTGGCTCAGTTGATTAAGCGACTGCCTTCAGCTCAGGTCATGATCCTGGAGTCCCAGGATCTAGTCCCCCATCGGGCTCCCTGCTCAGCAGGGAGTCTGCTTCTCCCTCTGACCCTCCCCCCTCTCATGCTCTCTCTCTCTCATTCTCTCTCTCAAATAAATAAATAAAATCTTTAAAAAAAAAAGATTTCTTTTTTTTTTAAAGAAATATATTTATTTATTTATGTGACAGAGAGAGAGAGGGAGAGCACAAACAGGGGGAATGGCAGGCAGAAAGAGAAACAGCATCCCCGCTGAGCAAGAAGTCCAATGTGGGACTCAATCCCAGGACCCAGGATCATGACCTGAGCCAAAGGCAGATGCTTAACCAACTGAACCACCCAAACATCCCTCAGAAATCTTTTTTAAATGTTCTTATTAGTTCTAATTGTGTAAATGTTTTTGTTCATTTTTTGCATTAGTCACTCGCAAGGGTTTTATGTTACATGAAACTTACTATACCTTTTACTTCTTCTATGTACTTATTTGACAAGATCCATTTCAAATGATTCTGTGTGTAAAATACCTCCTTTTATGGTCATTTTTACTATGTAGTATGAGTATTTTTCTAGTATTACAAATCTACTACTATCAACAAATAAAATAGTACTTGAACAACTGAATATACACATGCTGTAAAAAGGCAGGGTGAGACTAATGGGGATTAGGAAGGAGGGATTACAGGGCAAGTGGGAAAATTTGAAACTTGAATAACGTTAAGGGTTGGCGAGGAAGTTGAGATATAGAAATCCCACCATTGATGGTGTGACATTCCAGAGAGCGTGGAGCTCAAAATGCACAAGAAATTATCACAGAACTAAAGGAGAAATGTCCACATGCAGCATCACTTGCGGTAGTAGGAAGCTGAAGGTACTTACTGGAGTAGTGAACAAATAAAGCATAGGGATCCACATAATAGAATATCTTGCAGCAGTTAGGAGCAAAGGACTAGAAAGCCATGAGGTCAAAGAAAGTTTTATTTATTTATTTATTTATTTATTTTTACTTTTTAAAGATTTATTTATTTGTCAGAGAGAAAGAGAGCGCACGAACAGGGGGAACAGCAGGCAGAGGGAGAAGCAGGCTCCCCGCTGAGCAAGAAGGAGCCCAATGTGGGACTCGATCCCAGGACTCTGGGATCATGACCTGAGCCAAAGGCAGATGCTTAACCGACTGAGCCACCCAGGGGTCCCAGAAGTTTGTTTTATTTTTAAGGTGACAGATATAGAAACTACATATTTGTATGCTAATGGGAATGATCTAGTAGAAAATTTGATAATATAGGAGAAAGCGAATAATACAGGAGAAAGGGAAGAAGGAACAGACTGAGGTATAGAATTGGAAGGTGGGGGTGGGGGTGAGGGATGGAAATGGGAGGGGACAGTTGGCTTAAATAGCAGCAAGAATGATTTCATCGTAACAAGATGGAAGTCTGAGTACGTAATGGAGGATGGAGGTAAACTGGCCAGATTGGTGGTAGAAAGATAACTATGTTTTCTTTTGATTACTTTTCTTTTTTTTTTTTTAAAGATTTTATTTATTTATTTGACAGAGAGAATGAGAGACAGAGAGCACGAGAGGGAGGAGGGTCAGAGGGAGAGGCAGACTCCCCGCCGAGCAGGGAGCCTGATGCGGGACTCGATCCTGGGACTCCAGGATCATGACCTGAGCCAAAGGCAGTCGCTTAACCAACTGAGCCACCCAGGCGCCCCTGATTACTTTTATTTTCACCGTAAAATAAGAATCACTCATCAGCTAAGAGTAAGGAAAGATAAGGGATACTAGATAACTGCAGAGAACTTTTGTAAATAGGGGCACCTGGGTGGCTCAGTCGTTAAGCATCTGCCTTCGCTCAGGTCATGATCCCAGGGTCCTGGGATCGAGGCCCCGCATCGGGCTCCCTGCTCAGCGGGAAGCCTGCTTCTCCCTCTCCCACTCCCTCTGCTTGTGTTCCCTCTCTCACTGTCTCTCTCTGTCAAATAAATAAAATCTTTAAAAAAAAAAGAAAGAGGTATACCAGCAAACACACCTTGGGATCTAGTTGGAGAGGGGAAAAGTGGGGTTGT
>NW_028007174.1:0-955 GCF_054177405.1 Leptonychotes weddellii | reverse complement strand
GAAGGAATATTTGTTTCTTGTTCATAAGTTAAACATTTGTTTTCATATAAAAATGATAATCAGTTATCATAATGACATTTACTGAATATTATCAGAGTTATTTTTCAGTCATTGTTCTGCAATGCTGTGCTTGGCAAATAAGTTTGCATTCACAGAAAGAATGTTAAGAGTTTGAGAAATTGGGGCGCCTGGGTGGCTCGGTCGTTAAGCGTCTGCCTTCGGCTCAGGTCATGATCCCAGGATCCTGGGATCGAGCCCCGCGTCCAGCTCCCTGCTCCGCGGAGGGCCTGCTTCTCCCTCTCCCTCTGTCTGCCACTCTGCCTACTTGTGCTCTCTCTGTCAAATAAATAAATAAAATCTTCAAAAAAAAAAAGAGTTTGAGAAATTGATGGATTAAGTATAAAGTATGATCAGAGCATGAATGAAAGCAAAGGAGATGCTAGAGTGCTGAAGTTTCCTAGGATAATGGCAGAACATGGAGTGACAGAAAACTAAAACAAACAAATGAAAATTGAAGCACAGCACTGTAGAAAATGATACAGTGTTTCCTCAAAAAAAAAAAAAAATTAAGCATAGAAGTAAAATAGGATCCAGAATTTCCACTTCTGGGTATATACTCAGAAGAACTGAAAGCAGACACTCAAAGAGGTATTTGCACACCAATGTTTATAGTGGCATTATACATAACATAATAAGACAGAATGTTCTTAGCATATGCTAATTCTTTTTTTAAGAATCCTTAAAAAAAAATTTTATTGTTATGTTAATCACCATACATTACATCATTAGTTTTAGATGTAGTGTTCCATGATTCATTGTTTGTGCATAACACCCAGTGCTCCATGCAGAATGTGCCCTCCTCAATACCCATCACCAGGTTAACCCATCCTCCCACCCCCCTCCCCTCTAGAACCCTCAGTTAGTTTCTCAGAGTCCATCATCTCTCACGGTTCGT
>NW_028007173.1:0-955 GCF_054177405.1 Leptonychotes weddellii | reverse complement strand
GTCCCGGGATCGAGTCCCACATCGGGCTCCCTGCTCGGCGGGGAGTCTGCTTCTCCCTCTGACCCTCCCCCCTCTCATGTGCTCTCTCTCATTCTCTCTCTCTCAAATAAATAAATAAAATCTTAAAAAAAAAAAGAATACTTTTAGAAATAACTTATACACGTACATGCACAAATGTGTATATTTATCACTCCCCCCCCTTTTTTTTTACAAAAGTGGGAGCATATTATTAATATTGTCCTATATTATTTTTCACTTGTTATATCTTGGAGATTGTTCCATATCAAGAGCTCAATCAGTTGATCTATTTTATCTTTAACAATATTATACCCGGGCGCCTGGGTGGCTCAGATGGTTAAGCGTCTGCCTTCGGCTCAGGTCACGATCCTGGAGTCCCGCATCGGGCTCCCTGCTCGGCAGGGAGTCTGCTTCTCCCTCTGACCCTCCTCCCTCTCCTGCTCTCTGTCTCTCATTCTCTCTCTCTCAAATAAATAAATAAAATCTTAAAAAAAAAACAATATTATACTCTTTCACTGTGTGACTATACATTCATTTATTGAACCGGTCCTTATTCTAGATATACAGGTTGTTTCCAGGTTTCTTTCTGATTACAGGCAATACTGCCATGAACCATCACACATCCCTCTTTTAAAAAGGGAAGTGTAGAAGATACACAAAAGTAGAGAAAACAGCCCAACGATCTCCTATGTACTGAACACCCAACTCTCTAACGATAAACAACTCATGGGCAAAGGTGTTTTGTCTATACTTTTCCACTGCCCTAACTGGACTATTTTGAGGGAAACTTCCTCCATAAATATTTCATTGTGTATCTATAAAGATAAGGGCTCTTTTTTTTTTTTTTTTTTTTGAAGTTTCAAATTGAGCGAACATTTTTATCAGCTTGAACAGTAAACAGCATATAAATAAATACTGGACAAGGGCAATCCTCTTA
>NW_028007172.1:0-955 GCF_054177405.1 Leptonychotes weddellii | reverse complement strand
TCTTTGCTATTTTGGGGGCTTCTCCTCCTAGTCATTCTGTTGATGGGTGTTTGAGGGAATGTATAGAGTCCAAATTATTGACCAGAACCCAAGCAAGATGCACCTGTTTTCTTGGGACCTTAGGGTTGCTGGCCTCTTGTTTTCCCAGTCTGTCTCCTGGGGGCGGGGCCTGCTGCACTGTCACTCAGGCAACCCTGTTTGGGCGGAGTTGCCCTGCGCCCCTGTGGTGGGGGATGGGCTCAGCAGGAATCAGTTTTGGGGCTTTTGTTCTCTGGTGGCTTTCCCTGGCAGTTTTTCATGTCTCTTCCGCGAGTCAGAGCAGAAGAGACCTCAGAGCAGAGAGATCGCAGTCTGTTCTTCAGTGAGCTCTCCAGGCCACACCGTCTCTGTTTCTGTCCGTACTGCCATAAACTGCAGCGTCCTGGGTTGTGCGCCCCTCCGCAGCGCCCCCAGTCCTGCCTCCAGGTCGGGGTATGTCTCTGTCCTTTGTGCTTCTAAAACCGCCAGCCGCTCCCAGTTCACCTGCACGACCCCACGGCTCCAGGTTTCTGTCCCTGGGGCTGTCCTAAAGTCCTTTCCCCGCCGCTACCAGTCTGCAAGTCTGTGCCCGTCCCCAGCGCGCGAGGCTGTCACTCACCGGCGGTGTAGGATCCCCACCGCCAGGCACCCTCCTGCTGCCGTTTATCCTCCGATATCTGCCCGCAGGATCACGGCTCTCCGCTTCGTACCTCAAAACCAACCGCCTGCAATATTCTGTTTGCAGAGATCCAGATCTTCTTACATCTCAGGCTGGTTTCGTGGGTGCTCAGAGTGGTCTGGTAGATATCCAGCTCAATTCTGGGGACCAGTTGAAATAGGGTCTCCTACTCCTCTGCCATCTCCCCCCCCTTTTTTTTTCCATTCTGTCACCCTATGTCTTTTGATTGGAACATTTAGTCCATTTACATTCAAAATA
>NW_028007171.1:0-955 GCF_054177405.1 Leptonychotes weddellii | reverse complement strand
ATCTGTGTCCACGGGGACCCGTCACTGCTCTGGATCCTGATCTCTAAGATGAGTTTGTATAGAGACACCATCTCAGTCCTGACCCAGGAACAGAGAAGGGAGCCATGAACAGAGTCACTCTGAAGACTGTTAGATGAGCATATAGTGAGTCCTGAAGTAATGGGAGGTGACATATAGGGACACCTGGTCAGGCCCTATTGCAGGGAACAGTGGACAAAGCAGTGGGGTGGGGGTGGAAATAGATCTGATGGGTCCTGGTCAGCAGTCATACAATGATGTGTCTGGGTCTGGACACCAGGGGGCACTCTGGTCCCATTTCTGAGGAACCAGGGGTGATCAGTGGGGGGACCTGCCACATGGCCTTGCCTGTGCCCTCTGCTCAGGGCTCACAGCTCTGACCTCTCCACCCCTGCCCCCACACAGCCCCTACCCTGCCCACTCCCCCTGACATCCTCAGGCGCAGGGAACTGAAACTGGGCCAGGGAGGGTTCAGAGAGCTGGGGGTCTCATTTGCATGGATAGGCCCTCCCTCTCTCAGAGGATGAAGAGGCGAAGGCAGAGATTATGAGAGGCTCTGCTTAGCTGTGGGGTCACAGAAGGCAGGATCCGTGATGACCTCCACCATGGCCTGGTCCCCTCTCCTCCTCAGCCTCCTCGCTCACTGCACAGGTGAGTGGATGCAGGGACAGGAGAAGGGGCCCTGGGAGGACATGAAGGGCCCTCCTTCCTCTTTTTGTCTCTAAGCCCCAGCATCACCCTCTCTGTGTCTCTCCCCCTTGCAGGGTCCTGGGCCCAGTCTGTGCTGACTCAGCCGTCCTCCGTGTCTAAGGCTCTGGGCCAGACGGTCACCATCTCCTGCACTGGAAGTAGCTCCAACATCGAGAGATATGGTGTGAGCTGGTACCAACAGCTCCCAGGAAAAGCCCCCAGAACCATCATCTACAGTAATAGCAAC
>NW_028007170.1:0-955 GCF_054177405.1 Leptonychotes weddellii | reverse complement strand
GTCTGGATGTATCTTCAGGTTCAAAATGAGCCTCTTGTAGGGCGCCTGGGTGGCTCAGTTGGTTAAGCGACTGCCTTCGGCTCAGGTCATGATCCTGGAGTCCCGGGATCGAGTCCTGCATCGGGCTCCCTGCTCGGCGGGGAGTCTGCTTCTCCCTCTGACCCTCCTCCCTCTCATGCTCTATCTCATTCTCTCTCTCAAATAAATAAATAAAATCTTTGGAAAAAAAAATGAGCCTCTTGTAGACGGCATATGGATTGGTCCTGTCTTTTTATTCAATCTGCAGCCCTGTGCCATTTTATGGGAGCATTTAGGCTGTTCACGTTCAGAGTGATTATTGAAAGATACGAATTTATTGTCATCCTGTTGCCTGTGAAGTCCTTGTTTCTATAGATCATCTCTGTAAATTTCTGTTCTATATCACTCTTGGGGTCTTTCTCCTTTTATAGAACCCCCCCTTAGTATTTCTTGCAGGGCCAGCTTAGTGGTCACATATTCTTTCAGTTTCTGCCAGTCTTGGAAACTCTGCATCTCTCCATCCATTCTAAATGACAGCCTTGCCGGACAAAGTATTCTTGGCTGCATGTTCCTCTCATTTAGTACCCTGAATTTGTCTTGCCAGGTCTTTCTGGCTTGCCAGGTTTCTGTGGATAGGTCTGACGTTATTCTGATGTTCCTCCCTCTGTACGTAAGGAATCTCTTCCCCCTAACTGCCCTTAAGATGGTTTCCTTTGTTCTAAGATTTGTGAGTTTTACTATTACATGCCGGGGTGTTGGCCTGTTTTCCTTGATCTTGGGAGGGGTCCCCTCTGCCTCTAGGACACAAATGTTTGTTTCATTCCCCAGATTAGGGAAGTTCTCAGCTACGATTTGCTCAAATATATCTTCTAGTCCTCTCTTTCTCTCCACCCCCTGAGGGATCCCAATAATTCTGACATTGGAACGTTTCATGGTG
>NW_028007169.1:0-955 GCF_054177405.1 Leptonychotes weddellii | reverse complement strand
ATTTTTCACAGAGCTGGAACAAATAATCCTAAAATTTGTATGGAACCAGAAAAGACCCCAAATAGCCAGAGGAATGTTGAAAAAGAAAACCAAAGCTGGTGGCATCACAATGCCCGACTTCGAGCTCTATTACAAAGCTGTCATCACCAAGACAGTATGGTACTGGCACAAAAGCAGACACATAGATCAATGGAACAGAATAGAGAGTCCAGAAATGGACCCTCAACTCTATGGTCAACTCATCTTTGACAAAGCAGGAAAGAGTGTCCAATGGAAAAAAGACAGTCTCTTCAACAAACGATGTTGGGAAAACTGGACAGCCACATGCAGAAGAAAGAACCTGGATCATTTTCTTAGACTATACACAAAGATAAACTCAAAATGGATAAAAGACCTAAATGTCAGATGGGAATCCATCAAAATCCTAGAGGAGAACACAGGCAACAGCTTCTGTGACCTCAGCGGCAGCAACTTTTTGCTAGATACATCTCCAAAGGCAAGGGAAACAAAAGCAAAATTGAACTATTGGGACTTGATCAAGATAGAAATAATTTTTTTTTTAAGAGTTTATTTATTTGACAGAGAGAGAGACAGAGGCAGGGAACACAAGCAGGGGGAGTGGGAGAGGGAGAAGCGGGCTTCCCGCTGAGCAGGGAGCCCAATGTGGGGCTCGATCCCAGGACCCTGGGATCATGACCTGAGCCGAAGGCAGACGCTTAATGACTGAACCACCCAGGCACCCCAAAATAGAAATACTTTTTTTTTTTTTAAAGATTTTATTTATTTATTTGAGACAGAGAGAATGAGAGACAGAGAGCGTGAGAGGGAGGAGGGTCAGAGGGAGAAGCAGACTCCCTGCCAAGCAGGGAGCCCGATGCGGGACTCGATCCAGGGACTCCAGGATCATGACCTGAGCCGAAGGCAGTCGCTTAACCAACTGAGCCACCCAGGCGCC
>NW_028007168.1:0-955 GCF_054177405.1 Leptonychotes weddellii | reverse complement strand
AAATAAAAAAAAAGATACCATCACCTAACTCAAAGGAAACATTGGAGCACCTCAGAGTACAATGCCTCATCTATAGTTGGCACTCAGTAAATGACAGCTACTTTTTGAAATAATTACTAACCGAATGAAAAAAAGCCAAAGATGTAGATGTAAAATGATAAATACTGAGGCACTGGCTGGCTCAGTAAGTAGAGCATGTGACTTTTTTTTTTTTTTAAGATTTTATTTATTTATTTGACGAGGGAGACAGAGAACACAAACAGGGAGAGTGGCAGGCAGAGAGAGAGGAAGCAGGCTCCCCACGGAGCAGAGAGCCTGACGTCAGTCTGGATCCTGGAACCCTGGGATCATGACTTGAGCCGAAGGCAGACACTAACTGACTGAGCCACCCAGGAGTCCTGAGCATGTGACTCTTGATCTCAGGGTTGTAAATTCGAGCCCCTTGTTGGGTATAGAGATTACTCAAAAAAAATTAAAAATCTTTAAAAAAGTAAAATTAAAAATACTGGCTTTATTATCTTGGATACGGAAGATAATAATGGAACTGCTTGTTTTCTTGGGGGCTATAAGGATTACAGAATCCCACAGACATTAATGCTTAGCTATACAGCACCTTATATTCAGCATGAGTAAAAAAGACTTACCGAGATAAACTATCATAACAGAAGACAATCAAAATATTACAAATTCAGAACTAGGTAAGAGATAATATATAAATGTCTCTTCTAAATACTAAATTAAAGTTTTTCTTTTTTCTTTTTTTTTTTTTTTAAGATTTTATTTATTTATTTGAGAGAGAGAGAATGAGAGACAGAGAGCACGAGAGGGAAGAGGGCAGAGGGAGAAGCAGACCCCCTGCTGAGCAGGGAGCCCGATGTGGGACTCGATCCCGGGACTCCAGGATCATGACCTGAGCCGAAGGCAGTCGCTTAACCAACTGAGCCACCCAGGCGCC
>NW_028007167.1:0-956 GCF_054177405.1 Leptonychotes weddellii | reverse complement strand
AATATTTACCAAGCTCCTCACTTAACCTCCCGAAGCCTGTTTCTTCAGCTGGGGGAAAAAAAAAAAGGCTCATCAGCCTAAAGCTGTCCATCCGCTCATTCAGCCAGGGGCTCCCGTGTGCCAGGCAGGTGGCATCTTGGAAAGATTTCTGCTCGGAGTCCTGGCTCTGTCACAGGCTTCTGGGGTCACCCTGGGCCCCAGCCTTCCCATCTCTACCTTGACATCGTCTGTAAGGTCTCCTTCTAACCTCTCCCCACCTCGGGGCTGTTGCAAGACCCCAGGGGAGGCCCTTGGTGAGAGAACTCTGGGAAATGCAAACATGGCCATCAGGGGACTACCAGGCTGGGGACACAAAGGATCAGCAGTGGCTCACACCCCGGAGACAAAACACACCCATGTGATTCACGCCAACAGTGGTCCCTGTTTCTGTTTACTTGAATGTAGAGTTCAGAAAGCAGGGAGGTGTGGGAGACTCAGACAGGACTTCCTGATGGGGTAATAAATAACACGGTAACAGCTAATGTTTGATGAGTACTTACTGTGTTCTGGGGCCTGTGCTGAGCACACGCTTGATCTCATTCAGTCCTTTCAAAAAACTCCCGAGGCAGGGACTCGGATGATACCCATTTTGTAGATAACAACACTAGAGCCCAGAGCAGGGGAAGTGACCTGACCAAGGTCACTCATGCATTCAAAAATATACATGGATGGGGAGTTACTGTTTCATGGGGACAGAGCTTCAGTTTGGGAGGATGGAAAAGTTCTGCCAAAGGATGGTAGAGTGACAGTTGCACCACAGTGTGAATAAAAATGGTTATGGGCGCCTGGGTGGCTCAGTCGGTTGGGCGCCTGCCTTCGGCTCAGGTCATGATCCTGGAGTCCCAGGATCGAGTCCCGCATCGGACTCCCTGCTCAGCAGGGAGTCTGCTTCTCCCTCTGACCCTCCCCCCTCTCAT
>NW_028007166.1:0-956 GCF_054177405.1 Leptonychotes weddellii | reverse complement strand
CCGGCCGTTTCCTGTCCACTTTCACAGTGACACCTGTCGGATTTTATCTGACGTTCTGTGTTGGGTGTGTATGCGGGATGCTGCTCAGCGCAAGAGTAGAATGGAAGGAAGCAGGAGAACGGTATCATGAGAACATGCGGAGGGTAAGGGCTTATATTTTTTGCCTAAGTGTTTGTCCTGGGACCTCTTTTTTTTTTTTTCTGAACAAGTACTGGGTGTATTTGTTTTATGAATCAAGTGCATGTTTATACTAAAAGTTTCCTTCTCTCTTTTTTTAAAGATTTTATTTATTTATTAGAGAGAGAGAGAGGGATAGAGAGAGCATGAGTGGGAGGTGGGGATAGGGAGAAGCAGGCTCCCCAGTGAGCAGGGATCCCAACACGGGACTCGATCCCAGGACACCAGGATCATGACTTGAGCTGAAGGCCAACGCTTAACTGACTGAGCCACCCAGGTGCCCTGAAATTTCCTTCCTTTGACAAGAAACTTCAAACTGGAAGGGAGGCACAGAGTATGTGGGGAAGTTTTATACATCCTGTTGCTCATTTGTGACCACATTTCTTTAATGTACCTGCTTTTATTTAATTCTAAAGGAAAATTCTGACCCTTCACTGGCAGCACTGTGGTTCGGCAGTGTGTGGCCCTTCCAGGAAACTCCACTTTATCAGACGATTGCCTGAGGGTGTTCTGTTGGAAGTGGGATGATGTAACCAGCCTTTTTGGGAGAGTAACACTAATCGACTACCTCCACCCCCCAAATTAATGTGCCACTGTTTGCATTAAATTGTTTGCATTAAACTCTGCAGGTCTCCATGAGATCTCAGAGAGTACAGAACCCAGAACATAGGGTGCATCTTTTTCTGTGTCTCCGACAATCCACAAGGAGGGTGATCTGGTCTACCAAAGGCACCATATGTCTGACAATCCACGAGGAGGGTTATCTGGTCTACCAAAGG
>NW_028007165.1:0-12031 GCF_054177405.1 Leptonychotes weddellii | reverse complement strand
GTAGAAGCTACAGATATCTTGGTTGGTATAAAGAGACTATATTATGCTAAATGAAAATTTCAGAGGAAGTTCAAGACTTATGTATAAAATAGGGTGTTATTTTAGTAATGATATATAAACAAAAGTAAATTAGTTTAAAATAAACAGTTAAATCTTATACAAATATATATGGACAACTTATTTGGCCTACAGTAGTTTTGAAAGCAAATGTATAATACAGTGATGGTTGTTTCCACCTCGAAAAAGAATCATAAAAATTAAATGTAAAATATATTGTCTGATGGATGTACTTGGCTGATATAATGTTTGTACTATAAAGACAAAGGACGATAAACATTGCTAGTTACAAGCTATTGTTCTGCTGAAGTTTCAGTTTCAATATCTTTCCCTTACCAACCCCTGATCTAGCCTTCCTTTGTTTTCTACTTTTTTAGTTTTCCTTTTCATCACGATGTAAATTTCATGAAAGCAGACACTTATCCTCTGATACTCTTATACTTTATCTCCTAACATTAACAGTATCATTTGGACATCTAATCAGATTTTCCTGTTGTTCAAAAAGATTTATCTGTACACTGAGAACACAAGCTACAAAACAAAAACTAGATACAGTAGTTATCATCAAAATTGAAAACTTTTGTGTTGGAAAGGACACTATCAGGAGAGAGAAAAGACAACCCACAAAACAGAACATTTTTTCAAATTACACAATTTTAAAATTATATAATTATATGTGATTATCAGTAAGGGATTTGCATCTAGAATATATAAAGAACTATTATAACTCAATAATAGAGAGCAAATAACCCAATTTAAAAAATGGACAAAGGATTTGAATAGATATTTCTCCAAAGAGGATATACAAATGACTAATAAACACATGAACAGGTGTTCAACATCATCAGTCATCAGGGAACTGTAAGCCAAGACCACAGTGACACACTACTTCATACCCAGTAGGGTGACTGTCTTCAAAAAGTCAGATAAAACAAGTGCCGGGAAGGACGGAGAGAAATTGGAGCACTCACAAACTGCTAGTAAGAATATCAACTGATGCAGTTCCTTTGAAAAATAATCTGTCAGCTTTCGAATAGTTAGACATACAGTTAGCATATGATCCAGCAATTCCGCTCATAGTTATATACCCATGAGAAAAATAAACCTATGTTCACACAAAAACTTGGACACAAAAGTTCATGGCAGCACAGTTCACAATAGTCAAAAAGTGTAAACAACCCAAAATGCCCATCAATGGATAAATGGATAACCAAAATGTGGTATATCCAGGTGATGGAATATTATTTGGCAATAAAAAAGAATGAAGTACTGATACATGCTACAACATGGATATCCAGGTGATGGAATATTATTTGGCAATAAAAAAGAATGAAGTACTGATACATGCTACAACATGGATGAAGTTGAAAACATGTTAAAAAAAAGAAGCCAGTCACAAAGGACTACATGTTGTATGATTCTATTTGTGTGGAATACCAAGAATAGTCGAATCTATGGAGGTAAAAAGTAGATTTGTGGTTTACCAGGGCTGGAGGTGATGGGCAGATTGGGGGTGATGGCTAAAAAAGCTTAAAAAAAAAGGTCCATCTTTTATCCTCCAGGTTCTGCTGTATCAAGGTGCCAGTAAGCTGTAAGCTGTTGGAAATTCCATCTGATGAGTCTCTATGCATTTGTTTACTCACCTGCCCCTGGCTGTGCAGGAGTTCTAGATTCAATGTCACAAGCCCAAGGCTTTGTGTCCCATATTCCTCTAACTATATGACCTTGAAAAATTCACTTAACCTTTCCAAATCTTAATGAAATAGAGATCAAAAATAATCACAGGCACTGTGAGAGCTAAATGAGATGGCATGAGTCAAAAGACTTTCTAAGCCGTAAATCCTGTACAAACATAAGTGATTCCTGTCATCAATTCTCCAGACCCAGGGCCTTGATTTCTCTTTTCCCACAAGAAGCCAGGCCCAAAGAAACCTGATCACATCACGAAATATATCATATGCAGGAGCCAGGGTCTTAATTAACAGTGAGAAATCACACTGGCAAGCAGATTGGATAGGCATGTCAGTCTGTCCACTCATTTCCTTCCCAGGAGAGAAATCTATTTGAGAAACTCAATTACCTTTGGGAGGTTGGTTATAGAGTACAGAATCAGACCTCAGGGAGTTGGATTATCCTGGGAGCATTATCATGAAGTTATGGCAAACTAATGAGTCCCCTTCCTTCTCTACTACAGGGATAGATTTGTCAAGCAGACTAACAACCTCCCTTCTTTAGAGCAAGAAACTGCTCACAGACATGACTTTCACCCTTAGTTTTTCAGGTAATCCTCCTCCTATTCAGGTATTTATAACCACTTCAAATTCATCACCATTCTGTATTTCATGCATTGTTATAATATATCAATTCCCAATTTCAAACTTCCTTTGTATTCATTGTATTTTGCAGGTTGACTGCTTCCATGGTGACTATTTGTGACATACAAGTCTCCACACTCTACAGAAACTTTGGTCCAATCAAAGCTGACCAGAAAAAGCTAACCTAACTTACATGGTATGGCTCCTTTTCTGATCCAGTTGGTTATCTTGTCTTCTTCCAAACAATTTATATCTGACCTAAAAAGTAGAGTCCTCTATAAATGTAAATTATTATGATTACTGTAAGCCCTGTAGATCAAAACCTTCATGTTTGGTCATCATGGCATGATTAGAACCTGCTGGTAAAATAGTCCTCAGTCCCTCTGGCCTTCCTTCCTTTCCTGCACACACTGACCACCATTTTTTTAAAATCAGCTTTGCTTTGAAAGAATTTTGATAATAGGGAAATGAGAGTTTTGTACTCCTCTAGAATGAAAAATTAATTATTAATATATTCATCCGGTCTCTCCAGAAATGTAGATAGCCTTACAGGTGTCATCTGGCATAATAGTGGAAAGAATGTGGATTTTGGAGTCAGGGAGTTGAAGGGTTCTGACCCAGCCTCTTAGTAGTAATATATCTTGGTCCAGTTACTCAACCACTCGGAACTCACTTTCTTCATCCATTACAAATATCTTCATTACTGGTGTCCTGCAATAACAAAAAAATAATGCAACACAACAAAGATTGTGACTGACATGTTTTAAGTACAGCGTAAAGAATAGCTATTGTTATTGAGACTTTTGCATCCTTTAACAAGACCTCTATCATTGTGAGTTGGGTCGTGGCTTACTGTGTGGCCTTCTGAAACTGGGTCTTTCTGTTCATTATTTGAAAAGCCAAAGGAAAATGACACTTTTTCCATGTTCAAAAGTAATAACAGTGTGGTTAAGTAAGTTTTCCTCAGCACACACACATTTTTCTTATACATTTCAAAAAAGTGGCTCAGAGTATTATAGAACCTCAGTAAGATTTGTAGGGCAGACTCTTAAGAAATGTAGAGAAATACAAACAGTATCTGTACCAATTTTCTCATCTGATCTCACCTACTATTTCAGGAGAGAAAGAAGTAGCCCACAGCATTACAGGCCTCTGACTTCAAAGCCTCTTAGATTTTAAACTGCTGTTTGACTTGGAAAAACCATGGGCAGATGCTTAGGCTTTAAAAAAAAAAAAAATCAAACACCATTTAAAAGTCCTGCTAACTGCATTCCCAAGGTTTTATAACCTGATCCTTTTCCAGAAAGGAAAGAATGATCTATGAAAGGAATACTATGTAATGAAACATTTTTAGTGAGTCGAATTTTTTACTTTCTAAATGTCTTCTAAGTGCTGATTATACTAGTGCAACCCTTTCACTGAATAAAACAGATGCAGAAAACAAACCCCAAAAATCTAATACAAAAAGTCTAATAAGGAATGCCAGGTATAAGACAGTCCTAAAAGAAACAAAGGTAGTGTTTCAGATTTCTTCTTCTTAAGATGATGTTCTGTGGATTGTTCATTATCTTGGGATAGCCTGTCAGTTTTCTTGAGCCTGTCCACCCCAGCCAAGGCATCTCTCACTCACTCAGAGAGGGGCTGCCTCCCTATTTTCCATTGCCGCCTTGTATTAGTCTGCTCGGGCTGCCACAACCACATACCATAGGCTGGGTGGCTTCAACAACAGAAATTTATTTTCTTACAGTCTGGAATCTAAAAGTCCAGGATCAGGATGCCAGTGTGATCTGGTTCTGGTGAGAGCTCTCTTCCTGGCTTCTTGACAGCTGCCATCTTTCTGTGTGCTCACATGACCTCTTTGTGTACAGAGAGAGAGAGAGAGCAAGAAGGAGAGATTGAGAAAGAGACATTGACAGAAAGCTCTCTTGTGTCTCCTCTTATTAGGGCATGAATCCCATCATGAGAGCCCTACCCTCATGACCTCATCTATTTACCTCCCCAAAATCCCATCTCCAAATACCATCTCATTGGGGGTTAGGGCCTCAACATATGAATTTGGGGGAGGGGGGACACAACTCAGTCCACAGCTCTCCTCTAAACCTCTTACTGTATCACTTCACTAAAACTTAACAGCTTCGTGGTTTATTTGGCCTTACAGTGTGACAATTACTCACCAGATAAAGTGAACTGATATGCTTATAGATGTTAAGCAAAAAAGTTGAACCCCATACTAGCTTTCAGATCTGAAAAGGAAAAGGTCAGTGCTTTATTGCCCAAAAGATTTCATATGAAAACTTTACCTTGATGAATTTGCCAATATTCACAGATTGGTCCTCAGTCTTTCAGACTCAGAAATCAGATTTTTGTAGATGCACCTTTTAAAGCTCAATTTTGAATCAAAAAATTCACATGCACATAGCTCAAGAAGCTAGTGTATAAATAAGAATGCCAATACATCAGTAGACAATGAGAAATAAAAGCTGTCACACACACACTAGAATACTCAAATTGGCACAGACTACAAATTCTAAGGAGGTTTTTTTTTGGAAAGCCAAGTTTTAATCAGAAAGCTGCTCGCTAACCAAGAATTCAAAAGACAAGAGATTATTTGCATGATTAAAATGTTTAATATCATGAGGCTAAGAAAACCCAATACATCCAGCCTCAGTGTAGAAATAGCCTTAAACCAAAGGGACCATGAAAACCAGAATCTATCAGTAGGACTTCCTCTCCCTGAGAAGTGCCCCAATTGGCCCTCCCAAGTGAGGCTGATTTTCTACTCTTCTGCTGCTATATAACAGCGTGTACAGTGGAACCCTCCAGACTTGCTCAGGTCGGGGAGCCACTGTACCTCTTTGTATAGAGATTATAACGTGGGAGTTCAGAACAAGAGCACGAGAGCCAGATGATCTCATTTTGAATCTTAGTTCTGCCACTTCTCGGCCATGTGAGCTGGAAGGCTTGATTGAAAATGCCATACACATCATTACAACATTGCAATATGAAGAAAATAATCCCATTTAGGCGCTCGGCTGGGGCCACTGCGAAGCCTGGACTTCGTTCATTTGCGTGCCTCGCCCTGCTTCCTCTGCCACCATGTCTGACAAACCCTATATGGCTGAGATTAAAAAACTGGGTAAGTCGATATTGAAGAAGAGAGAAACACAAAAGAAAAATCCACTGCCTTCAAAAGAAACAATAGAACAAGAGAAGCAAGCAGACGCATCCTACAGAGGTGCACGCCACCAGTATGTTCTGTACATTCCACAAGCATTGCCTTCTTATCTTACTTCTTTTGGCTGTTAACTATAAGATACGAAGGGGTTGGATCAAGTCTAAACAACCGCGCTGCCACTTATCATCAAAGAATTGAGAACCACTGACAATGAAGGCTGGCCCTGCCTCTCCCATCTGCCTGTCTGGCTGGCAGGGAAGGAAAAGAGCTGGCATCTTGGTGAAGGAAGAAGCTAGGTGGGATGACAGTGAAATCTAGAGTAAAAACCAAGCTTGGTCCAAGGTGTCCAGCAGGCTGTAAAATGCAATTTAATCAGAGTGCCATTTTTTGTTGTTGTTCAAACGATTTAAATTATTGGAATGCACAATTTTTCAAAATGTAAATTAAAAACTTTAAAATCTGAAAAGAGAAAACAATCCCATTTAATTTGCAAGGTTGTTGTAAAGATTACGCGTGTAATGCTTTTAGCACGTTAGCCTTAATAAAATACTAAATAAATCTTAACTGTTATTTGGTGGAAATTTGCAAACCTCTGCTTTAGTCCGTTATTGGATTTTATAATTTAAACTCTCAGGGTGCAGTCTCATGCCACTTATTTCCTACCTTCCCTGCAGCTGAGGTTTAGCTCATGTTTGCTCTTGGAACCTACAACCTATCCTATTGATGACAGAGACAGGTGATGTAACTCTTTATAGAGTACACGCTGTAAACTTCTTTTCTAACTCACTAGATAACATAAAATGTAACAGAGGACTTCTGGGGATAATGTTATCTACCACTTTCCTAGGACAGAAGTTCAGGTCATCACTGTGGAAAGTTTGTGATGGTATTTAAAAGAGGCAGCAGGAGAGGATGAGTGTAAAGGTCAAAGGCATAAGAAAACTGCTTATGTTCTCCTGAGTTTGCCAAAACCTATGGTTCTCTCTTTTATCTTATACTTTATTGCAAAATAGAATGTACATATACATATACTGGCTTTGTTAGTAATTATTTCCTTGCTTTTCTTTATACTTTTACTGCCCAAATATTAACCCATAGCTACTGTAGGGTAGTCTGTCTTCGGACTTTATATAAACGTAACCCCACATTATTTTACATCTAACTTCTTTGTCTTAATTTTGTTTTCAACTTTTATACCTCATGATGCTGGATATAGTTGGAGTTCATTAATTTCATTACTATATGGTATCCCGTTCTATGAATGTAACACTATTTATCCATTGGCTTTTGATAGAATTTATTTTGATTCCGGTTTTGGCGATTGATTACAAGGAATGCTTCTTTGAACATACTTCTACATGTCTTTGGGTGACTCGCCACAAACAAGAATCCAATGGACAATCTACAATGGAAAAATGTAATATACTAAAGAACAAAAACATACTGGTTAAGCAGCAGATGGGACACAACCGGAGACAAGAGAGAAGCAGAAGAGGAAAAGGACTGGGGAAAACAAAACAAAACTGAACAGCTCCCACGTTGGATCATGTGACCTGTCCCAGTGCCAACCAATCAGAGCGCTCATTTTCCCATGGCCACATGATTAGCTCAAGAGCTAGCATGTGACTCAGGTTGGTGCAAGCAGGGCTAATCCTGGAGCGTGGACTTCAGGCACCAGAATGAGATGATTTCTTTTCCACTGGACTCCAACCTGGAGTTTCTGGGCTGGCACCTAGCCAGAGCCAAGAGAGAAAGGTAATTGAGTCCTGATAACATCATCTGAGGCCCTGGAGAGAGCTATGCCGGTCCTATCACTGGACTGGTAGGTTCCATGAGCAAATATTTCTCTATTTACTTTAGACCAGTTAGAACTGGTTTTTGTTTTGTCACCTTCAACGGAAGTCCTAACTATAAATACCCTTATGCATTCTTACATTCTTACGCACTCTAATGCATTCTGCCCTCATTTGTACCTTCCAAAAGGAAAGGTATATATCGTATTATGGGAAACTTCAGACCAATTGTCTGGTCTATTTCCCAACTTGTAAGTGATCTTCCCTCTGGGCCTTTCCTAATAAAGCAACAGCATTGATCTAGGGACCTGACCGCACACAGGGCATCTGCATTGAATTCTTCCTTATTGGATCCCTGTCGACCTATATTCATCTAGCAAGCCTTTGCATTTCTCTGTCCCTTGTCCATTTTTTGTACCCCTAATTTTAATATATTGTTTTAATTATCATTTTAGGAGCTGAAGTCTTAGAGAGCTGTTATTATGTCTGAGTGGGAGGGTTCATGATTACCCGGCAATGGAATCATATTCAAAGTGAAGAGCTGATTGCGAATTGCAGTTGCTTCTGCTTTTGAGTCTGAGGATGAACTTAAAATTCAAAATGGCCATCAGAAAGCTTGCTTGCCTAGATCTCTGTAAATTGACTTATGTGAGCATCACAGACCTCTCCTATTGAGTTCTTTCTCCAGTTCCCTTTCCATTTCAGGCTTGATGCTCTAAGCCCTGAGATCTGGACTCTGAACTCTGGGGAGGGCATTGTTCATTGCGTGGCTGATTATTTTCCACACAGAGAGAAACTTCCCTCTTTAACACTGGATTGAAATCTCTTTTTCTTCAAGTTTTATATTGCTCCTTATTCCTTCTTTTTTTACTGGGATAGTATTTAAAAAAAAAAAAAAAACCCTCACAGACAGGCTTTTGATTTCAATCATTTTTTTTTTTTTTTTTAGTTCTTTGCTTGGCTTTCCCTTCCTGTCCCCCACCCTCCCCACACACCTAAAATTAACTAAGTCAGGACATACAAACTGGCAGGCTGTAAGGCCAGCCTGCGGACATGTCCTGCTTGACCTTTGCAATATATTTTAAAATTTTGTCTTTGTTATGCACGGTTAATATCAGGAGAGTCTACCTAACAAGTCTCACTTTGGGAGCCTCTTGAAATATCAGGGTGTCTGGTACCCCTCAGATTCCCTCGTGGCAGCCATGAGCTCGAGCCAAGTAGCAGCTGCCTCTTCCATCTTGAAACTGGTCCACTTGCTTTTACTAGAGCCCCAGGAAGGCAGCAAAATGCAGAGTAGGAATTGCTGCAAAGCGTGACCACAAGGCCTCAGACAAGATGCTGCCACGCTATCCCTAGGGAAGGACAGAAGTAGCTCCGAAGGCTGGACATGAATTGGCCTTGAGGTCGTCGTCACTAGAAACCCGAAGCAGTGGGTCGTGTTTTCAGACGTGCGACCGAGGAGGCGTGAGTGGATGCCAAAGAACAGATACACCATGGGCAAGATCACAAGCCCCAGTGCCTCAGCCTCACAAAGGAACGGAATGAGGAAAGGAAACAGATGAAGCTGTGTTTTCACAATTTAAAAAGTTCTTTTTGGGGGCCTCTGCGTGGCTCAGTTGGTTAAGCATCTGCCTTCGGCTCGGGTCGTGATCCCGGGGTCCTGGGATCGAGCCCCGCATCGGGCTCCCTGCTCCGCGGGGAGCCTGCTTCTCCCTCTCCCACTCCCCCTGCTTGTGTTCCCTCTATCGCTGTGTCTCTCTATCAAATAAATAAATAAAATCTTTAAAAAATAAAAAATAAAAATAAAATAAAAAGATACTTTTTTCCAGTGTATCTGAATATGTAGACTGAGATCCATGATCTCCATGCTATTAATAGAGACCTCACATAAAACTATTTTTCCTCTGTGTTTAACTACTGACCACCTTAACAGTTTTTACCCCATTCACTTTTGCACAGTCTCTGTACACACCTGATTATCAGAAAAAATATTTTTCAAAGTACGTGAGCCATTTTACTTACGCGTCCCCTGGAGAATTTACTGTTTTGGTTGGCACTGGCATTTAGCAAACCACCCCCACACGGTGACTTAAAACAACAACCATCATTCGTCGGTCTGGACAGGACATGGCAGGCTTGGTTCATCTCTGCTCCGTGAGATGTCAGTAGGTGGTCCACGTGCAGGGACTGGAACCTTCGGGACTCTGGCTCACTCACGTGTATTGGGGCTGGCGGCTGGGTGTTGACGGGGCCCTCAGCAGCGGCTGTTGGCTGGAACGCCTATAAAGGGCCTCATCATATAGCTGCTTGGCTTCCTTACAGCACAGTGGCTTGGGTTCCACAATGAGCGTCCCAAGACACAGAAAGTGAAAGCTACTGGTTTCTGAAGTCCCGGGCCCAGAAAACTAACTGCACAGCATCCCTTTCGCTGTATTCTATTGGTCAAGCAGCGACCATGCCGAGTCAAACAGAGGGGACATAGAACGCGGCTCTCAATGCAAGAAGTGTCAAAAAAACCTGGGGCCATGTTTTTAAAACTGCTACACTTATTAAAAAAGCGAATACTTGGATTTCACCCTAGACTCTCTGAATCAGTATTTCTGAGGCTTGAGACTGGGAATGTATCTTTAATAATCATCCCAAATTTTTCTTAAGCAGACCAAAATTTGATTTCTACATCATTTTGGAACCTCTCATTTTAACGTAAAACTTCCATTTCCCTTATGTTCCTCTAGCTGAGAGTATTTTGTAATATCCACAACACCATGCTTCATTGGATGGGAAGGGGCAGTATTAAGCGGTCTGTTCTAAACTTGAATTCCTCCTACAATGCTAGCAGAGCAGAGCACAAAAGAAAGTGCAGGAAAGTAAGTAAGGGTAGGGTGGATAATCCTGAAGTCATCATAGGTAGGCATCCAGCATGCAGCTGCCCAGCTGTTAGGAAACTTCCGCTGACTTTTATCTGCGGTACCCCTCACTTGTGAGAAAAGGTGCTTCCTTCCCCTATAAATGTTAAGGAGAGGGAAATTTTTTCAGTAGGGGTGTGTATCCATTGGGTTCCTCTGCGAAGCATATACCCTGAGCTGCAGGCTGAATGCACACAGTTTCTTTGTGAGGTTCAGGGATAGATGAGGTAGAAGAAATAAGGCAGGGAACAGGAGCTTATCGTTAGCTAGCTGCCTCAAGGGGAAACCAGAGTTTAATCCAATGGAGAGACTCCAGGAAAGGCATAAACACATATACATCAGAATTATCCTGCCAAAAGGTAAGGGAGCAGAGATAGCTCTATTCCCACCCTCTGAAGTAATTCAGTAATTAAGTAGGGATGCCCGATAGGCTCATTAATTCCTAGGCATTTCGTTAGGCAAAGTGGGTTCTAGCAGTCCAAGAGCAGGTATCGGCCATTGTAAATCAGGGTAGTTGCATGGAAGTGGTAAGGGACCCAAGAAGGCATGAGGAGAACACACTCACAACATGTCCCATCTCACATCTGTGCTCTGGTTTAATCAAAACAGATCAGACTAAGGACTTCAGCATATGAGAATTTCCAACGCGTTCTTTATGATTATTCTCTGCCTGTTTTGTTGTTTGAGATTATACAAGGATACTCCTTACCTTTCTTGGAGGTGAAGAGTCTGCCTGAGAAGCCTGCACTATTTCATCTTTTACCGAAGAAAGCAACCTCTTATCGTTGAAAGAATTAACTTTTGGAGCATTCATGATGTTATTTCCAGATGTGTACTTTCCTGACATTACCCACCCGATCCAGAGGAGCCCATGCCTCGGTGCAGTAGCTCACATGTGAGAGCTTTAGGGACATCTTTGATTCCATTCAGAGACCTGGACACTGCAATGATTACATATGTACTGCTCAGGTTCTTTTGAGTTGCTCCACCTCATATCCAAGGCAGCCCCAGTGCCGCCCAGATGACCCTTCGGATGCTAGTCTGCAGGTCCAGTCTCTTTAGGAGGTGAGGAAATTGCCAGGCAGCTAATGACTCCCTATAAAGATGCTCTAGACTAGAGTGAAAGCAACCATCTAGTCATTATTCACTCTGGAGGTGGCCTGGAGGGAGGTCCCAATTATTTTGGCTACATTCTTTGATTCATCCATCTATCTGGTTTACTAAATGCATATCATTCCTCCCCCACAGGAGCCGGTCTTCTTGCTAGGCCATTTCTTTTTTTTTTTTTTTTAATTATGTTATGTTAATCACCATACATTACATCATTAGTTTTTGATGTAGTGTTCCATGATTCATTGTTTGCATATAACACCCAGTGCTCCACGCAGTACATGCCCTCTTTAATACCTATCACAGGCTAAGCCATTCCCCCAACCCCATCCCCTCTAGAACCCTCAGTTTGTTTCTCAGAGTCCGTAGTCTCTTAGGGTTCATCTCCCCCTCCAATTCCCCCCCTTCATTTTTCCCTGCCTGCTATCTTCTTCTTCTTCTTCTTTTTTTTTTTAACATATAATGTATTATTTGTTTCAGAGGTAAAGGTCTGTGATTCAACAGTCTTACACAATTCACAGTGCTCACCATAGCACATACCCTTCCCAATGTCTGTCACCCAGCCACCCCATCCCTCCCATCCCCCACCACTCCAGCAACCCTGTTTGTTTCCTGAGATTAAGAATTCCTCATATCAGTGAGATCATATGATACATGTCTTTCTCTGATTGACTT
>NW_028007164.1:0-956 GCF_054177405.1 Leptonychotes weddellii | reverse complement strand
AAATAAATAAATAAATAAATGTATGCAAATTAAAAGAATAAACCATTTCAAGAAATGCATTAATATGTAATAGGCATCTGTCACAACATAGATAAACCTTGAGGGCATTATGCTAAATGAAATAAGCCAGATAGGGAAAGACAAATACTGCATGGTGTCCCTTATATGTGGAATCTAAAACAAACAAACAAGTTAAACTCAAAGAAACAGAGAGTGGTTACCAGAGGGGGTGGGAGAAATAGGGAGAAGTTAGTAGGATACAAACTCCCTGCTATAGGATAAATAAAGTCTGAGAATCTAATATAAAACATGGTGACCTAGTTGACAACATTATATTATATAATTGAAATCTGATAAGAGAGTAGAACTTAAATGTTCTCACACACACACACAAAGGTATAAGTATGTGAGTGGATGGTGTTAATAAACTAGGTAGTGTGAAAACTTTCACCATGTATACGTATATCAGATCACCACGATGTACATTTTTAAATTCTAACAATTTTATTAGTCAGTTGTACTTCAATAAAGCTGGAAAAATATGTAATAGAATTGATGGTAGGCAGATATAGCATTGATCATGATTGTGTATTAGGTAATTATTTCTCCATGGCTTAAGCAATAATAAGTGTTTTTACCTCTCACAGTTTTGGAAGGCTAGGAATTTGGGTGGAGGGGTTCTGGCTCAGGGTCTGTCATGAGGTTGCAGTCAAGATGTCAGGCAGAGCTACAGTCATCCGAAGGCTCAACTGGGGCCGGAGGATCTGCTTCCCAGGTGGTTCACTCACATGGCCGGCAAGTCAGTGCTGGCCGTTCCTAAGCATGTGGGTCTCTCCACAGTGCTGCTTGAGTATCCTCATGGCATGTCTGCTGGTGCATCCCCACAGCAAGTGAGCTGAAAGGTCAACGTGGAAACATCCGTGTCTTTTATGAAGCTGGCCCCAGAAGTCACACGC
>NW_028007163.1:0-956 GCF_054177405.1 Leptonychotes weddellii | reverse complement strand
TGTACATCCTAGGGCTGGAGCAACTTCTGCCTTATAGATGGGGAAACTGAGGCTCCGATGAGGAAAGGGGCTTCAGGTTCTGCAAAGTTGGTGGAGGAGCAGGCCTCCCTGCTCCACCCCCACTCCTGGGGGCCTGACCAAGCCTGGCCCCCACTATGGCTCCTCCTTGTGCACCGGACACCTTCCCCTTTGAGTCCCAGAGCTTCTGGGGGTCTTCTGGATCCCGGGGGGGGGCACTGTTGGGGGCATCCTTTTCTGTAACTGAGTGGCCCAGGGGTCTTCTGCTCCTTGCCCCCCCACTGTTCCCTTCAGGCACAAGCATGAGTTTTAGAGCCCATGCAGGCCCATATTAAATATGTGACTCTCTTTGGGCCTCAGTCTCCCAATCTGTAAGATGGAAATTCCCATTTCACACATGCTGGGAAGGACAAGGTAAGACTCTGTCCCTGGGCCAGGAGCTGGGGTCAGGGAAGGCAGTCCACCACCATTCCCTCTGCCTCCTCTCTTCCTGTGTGCTTGCTGTCTGTGGGGCTTCGTGGTTCTCAGAGCTGGAGAGGCTCGGGAAGGCTTCCTGGAGGAAGGGCCCTCCCACGTAGCTGGTTCCCACAGACCCTTCCAGTAATCCCTCCACTTCTAAGCCCTCTCCTGCCTCCCCTCAGGTGCAGGTGGCTGCCCAACGATACAAAGACCATAGCCTCAGTGGCTCCCTGTCTGTGCACACGTCCAGCCGGGAGCTGGTTCTGCTGGAGGCCAACACCAGCCAGGACACCCAGAGACGCAGCCGGGGCTGGGACATGAGCGTCCTCCTCCACCAAGCAGTCCTCAGCGCCCCCCTGGCCATTCAGCTGCAGCTGTCCAGCAAGGTGGCCCCAGCCAGGTGAGGGTCCCCAGGGGCTGTGCGGGGCGGGGGAAGGGCCTCCAAGGGCAGAGGGCTCGTGTCCTGGGAGATGGGAAAT
>NW_028007162.1:0-956 GCF_054177405.1 Leptonychotes weddellii | reverse complement strand
CTTAACCAACTGAGCCACCCAGGCACCCCCTGTGATCATTTATACTAAAGGAAGATTACATATTCCTAAAAAAAATCAAATTTTATGATACCATTTTAACTTTAAACACTCTATTTCTTAGATAGATATGTGAGTTGATTATTAAGGACTTAATATCTCAAGTAAATTTACATTTTAAAATGAGACAATATTACAAAATTTCTAGCTGGTTTTCATAATCATAAATATGTAAAGTATCAGTAGATATGGGGCATTTAGAAGATTTACCTCCAGTTATGGAAAAAAATAATTTGTGGTATGAATGGATCAGCCCTGCCTAGAAAAACATATTATCTAACAAAAATCTTATTTACATACATGTCTGCCTCTGTGGTCTCATGCCCTGTCAAAATACAATTAATAGAGTTCTGAAACATAAAGATATATGATTTTCTCATGGCTAGGTGTCCTTTATCAAGTATGCCTGACTAATGGACTTTTCATTATATCATCTCTTTAGAAAATGTTGAATGAAACGTTTTAAAACTAATTGCCAGATTTAGCAAATAAAAATGTAGGATGCCCAGTTAATATGGTAATGTTGGGGACAATCTAATAACTAAAAAAAAAATTCATTATTTATCTGAAATTCAAACTTAAATGTACCTCCTGTATTTTATCTGGCACATTTACCTGAGGTATACAGTACTTCTTTGAAACTGCAGAAAATTAAGTTTTTAGTCAAATTTCAGGTGTTTAGTGATATTTATCTAACATTTTGATAATTTGCTTTGGGCCAAAGAAAAAATTAATCCTAGTGGCATCTGGGTGGCTCAGTCTGTTAAGTGACTGACTCTTGATTTCAGCTCAGGTCATGATCCTGGGATCAAGCCCTGCATCAGGCTCCGCACTCAGCTGGGATTCTGCTTGAGGGCTCTCGCTCTCTCTCACTCTCCCTCTGTCCCCTGCCCCTGCTC
>NW_028007161.1:0-956 GCF_054177405.1 Leptonychotes weddellii | reverse complement strand
CCCACGCCTCTGGGGAATGCTGCCGAGTGGCGGCGCCATGGAGACCCCTGCCTGGAAGCCCCAGGAGACAGGTACAGCGTCACTCTCTGTCTGTGGATTTGTATTGGAAGAGACTGAAGGTGAATTTTCCTGCTGTGAAATTCTATACGGAAAACCCAGAAATGAGAGCTGTATGAACGTTGATGAATCTTACCTACCCAAAGTTAAGCAGAAGAGTAACACACAAAACGATTTCGTTTATACCAAGGTCAAACACTGGCAAAATAGAAACTGTTGTTTATGGGTGCAAGGTTGTGGTAAAACTGTAAAGTTAAGCAAGGAAGGTATTACTGTAAAAGCCAGAAGGGTGTTTAGCTGGGGAGTGTAGGGAGGTGAGGGAGAGAGATGATAAGAGAAATAGACAGGGCAGGGGCTGTTTCCGGGACACCATTAGTATTTATTTCATGACCTGTGTCAAGAATTCCATGGATGTTCTCTATACAACTGTCCGGTCCAGTGTAAGGTTCTTGCACGCACTGTATGTGTGTTTCACAATCAAAATCTTTTAAAGATAACCACACACCCATTAGGATGGCTATTATAAATCAAAAACAAAAACAAAAACAACAAAAAATAACACGTTAGTGTGGATGTGGAGAAATTGGGACCTTTACACTGTTGGTGAGAATGTAAAATGGTGCAGCCACTGTGGAAAACAGTATGGAAGTTCTTTAACTTTTCTTTAAAAAATTAAAACTAGAACCACCATATAACCTCTGGGTATGTATCCGAAAGAATTGAAATCAGGATCTGAAAGAGATACTTGCACACCAGGTTCATAGCAGCACCAGTCACAATAGCAAGAGGTGGAAGCAACCCGTGCGTCCAGCCACAAATGAACGGCCAAACAAACCGGTATATCCATACAAGGCACGATGGTATTCAGCCTTAAAAAAGGAAGTTTTGACACATGGTAC
>NW_028007160.1:0-956 GCF_054177405.1 Leptonychotes weddellii | reverse complement strand
TGGAGACAGAACCCAGCCCAGGGCCTCCCAGAGAAGCCACAGCCTGGAAGGAACCCTCATGGGGACGTCTCCCCAACTGCAGTCCACCTGTTGGGTGCTCTGTGCCCAGTAGTTGCTCCTGGCCCCACACCAGCCTCTGGGGGCTCCTGCCTATGGGGCCAGCACCGACCCATCCCCACACACCACAAACACCCAGCCCCAGCCTTCTCACCCTCGGCCTCGGCCTCCATGGGCTCCGGCTCCTGGACCACTGTCCAGTGACCAACCACCTGGGACAGTGGTTTAGGTGGTGTTGGAGGTCTTGCCTGACAATCCCCAGCACCTGTTTTTGGATGCCTGTGGGGTCAACCCCTCTGTCAGGGAGGGGGGCATGTCTGTCAGCCGCCTCTGGAGGTCATCCGTGGCCTTCTGCAAAGACAGGGACAGGTAGCCGGCTGGAAGCGTCACAGCCCTGCCCAGCCATCCTCACTGTCCTCCTGCCCAGTTCCCCTGCTGCTCCCAGATCAGACACAGACCTGTGCGTGTACAGCCCTGCACCCGGGATGCAGTGACCCATCCCTGCGGGCTATCTGGATAAACCTTGGGCAGAAGGGGCAGCGCCCGCACACCCCATCCCACCCAGCCAGCCTTGACCTGGGGTGTGAACATGACCTGCCCACCAGGCATTTGACCTCCTACTCGTGGTGGCTCCACCCTACATGAGCCCTCTTTACACACACACACTCACACTCTCTCACACACGCACACACAGACACAGACACACACACACACACACACACAGGGAGGGCACCTGGGGCTGCACAGGTCAGATCAGAGCGAGTGGGGCTGGGTGGCCTGCTCTGGCCTCCTGGTGTCACCTTTCTGTCCTTCCCGCCAAATGGCCAGAGGCATTGGGGAGCACTGACACGACATCCCCAGCTGGGGAAAGTGTTTGCAGGGCGCGCTTTCTTCAGCCT
>NW_028007159.1:0-956 GCF_054177405.1 Leptonychotes weddellii | reverse complement strand
ATTTCCCATCTCCCAGGACACGAGCCCTCTGCCCTTGGAGGCCCTTCCCCCGCCCCGCACAGCCCCTGGGGACCCTCACCTGGCTGGGGCCACCTTGCTGGACAGCTGCAGCTGAATGGCCAGGGGGGCGCTGAGGACTGCTTGGTGGAGGAGGACGCTCATGTCCCAGCCCCGGCTGCGTCTCTGGGTGTCCTGGCTGCTGTTGGCCTCCAGCAGAACCAGCTCCCGGCTGGACGTGTGCACAGACAGGGAGCCACTGAGGCTATGGTCTTTGTATCGTTGGGCAGCCACCTGCACCTGAGGGGAGGCAGGAGAGGGCTTAGAAGTGGAGGGATTACTGGAAGGGTCTGTGGGAACCAGCTACGTGGGAGGGCCCTTCCTCCAGGAAGCCTTCCCGAGCCTCTCCAGCTCTGAGAACCACGAAGCCCCACAGACAGCAAGCACACAGGAAGAGAGGAGGCAGAGGGAACGGTGGTGGACTGCCTTCCCTGACCCCAGCTCCTGGCCCAGGGACAGAGTCTTACCTTGTCCTTCCCAGCATGTGTGAAATGGGAATTTCCATCTTACAGATTGGGAGACTGAGGCCCAAAGAGAGTCACATATTTAATATGGGCCTGCATGGGCTCTAAAACTCATGCTTGTGCCTGAAGGGAACAGTGGGGGGGCAAGGAGCAGAAGACCCCTGGGCCACTCAGTTACAGAAAAGGATGCCCCCAACAGTGCCCCCCCCCGGGGTCCAGAAGACCCCCAGAAGCTCTGGGACTCAAAGGGGAAGGTGTCCGGTGCACAAGGAGGAGCCATACTGGGGGCCAGGCTTGGTCAGGCCCCCAGGAGTGGGGGTGGAGCAGGGAGGCCTGCTCCTCCACCAACTTTGCAGAACCTGAAGCCCCTTTCCTCATCGGAGCCTCAGTTTCCCCATCTATAAGGCAGAAGTTGCTCCAGCCCTAGGATGTACA
>NW_028007158.1:0-956 GCF_054177405.1 Leptonychotes weddellii | reverse complement strand
ATAGTGTGAGCAAACATGACTCTTACACCTTTTTTTCTCATAATTCTTACATTTTATGTTGTTTACATAATTAATTACAAGCAGTTTTTAGAAATTATGGAATGCTTCAGGAATTTGCATGTCATTCTTGCACACGGGCCTCTGTATCATTCTAATTTTAGTATATGTGCTGCCAAGGCGAGCCCCACCTGTCATATTTATAGTAAGTGCCATCCACCCACTTTTATCATAGATGCAATGAATGAACATATCACAGTTAGCTAAACCATCGATCCGCAATCCTCATTTCAATATAAATTTTACTCATGTTTATTTTCAGATGTAATGTTTTCAATTAAAGTTGCTTAATACCCAGTGGGTGCTGTACGCAACTGATGAATTGTTGAACACTCTGTCTGAAACTAGTGACATACTATGTGTTGGCTAATTGAATTGAATTTATTTTATTTATTCTTTTAAATTTTATTTATTTATTTGACAGACAGAGACAGAGAGAGAGGGAACACAAGCAAGGGGAGTGGGAGAGGGAGACGCAGGCTTCCTGCTGAGCAGGGAGCCCGACGCAGGGCTCGATCCCAGGACCCTGGGATCATGACCTGAGCTGAAGGCAGACACCCAACGACTGAGCTGCCTAGGCGCCCCTGTTTTAAATATTTTTTAAGGACTGTTTTTTTTAGAGTGAGAGTGAGAGAGAGTGAGAGCGTGGGTAGTCGAGGGAGGGACAGAGGGCGAGGGAGAGAGAATCTCCAGCTGACTCCTCATTGAGTGCAGAGCCTGACATGGCACTGGATCTCAGGACCTTGAGATCTTACCTGAGCGGAAATCAAGAGCCAGTCGCTGAACTGACTAAGCCACCCAGGTGTCTTGTGATCTTCTTTAAATATTATCCCCTTATCAGTAGATTTTATGAATGTGCTATGATCAGAACATTAATACATTTCTTTATATATTAGTTA
>NW_028007157.1:0-956 GCF_054177405.1 Leptonychotes weddellii | reverse complement strand
GCCGAGCAGGGAGCCCGATGCGGGACTCGATCCCGGGACTCCAGGATCATGACCTGAGCCGAAGGCAGTCGCTTAACCGACTGAGCCACCCAGGCGCCCAAGAGAGTGACAGAGTTAAAGGAGAGGTACAATGACAGGGACCCGGGGCACCTTTAGGGATAAGGCGAATAAGAAGGAACCAGCAAGGGAGTAGGAGAAGTAGCTAATGAAGAGAAAAGATCAGTGAGTGTGGGATCCTACAAGTCAGGTCAAGAAAATATAAAACAACAACAGCAATAGCTGTTCTTAGTACACTTTAATCCTGACAACACTATGAAGTAGATTCTAGTAGATTCACACTATTCGTAGATCCCACGTTATATATGACAAACTTGAGGCCAGCATTTAAGAGCCTTTCTCAAGGTTACACAGCTGGTGGTGGTGGAGGTGGAGCTGGGATTTGGAACTTCTTCTGGATCAGGAGTCCACACTCTTGACTGCCTCACTACACGGATCCAAAGAACGGTGTAAAATGCTGCCAACAGGTGAAGTAAAAAGACCAAGAATTGACCATCAAATTTGACGGTGTGAACTTAGCAAAGTTAGTTTTACTGGAAGATAGGTGTGAAAGCCTGAAGAGAGTAAATTCAAACAGAGTACTTTCAACACAGGGTATTGAAATTATCCATTTACTTGTTTATCTCCCTGCACAGACTACAAGCGTACTGAGGAGAGAGACTATGTTTTGTCTGCTTGTTTATGGTGTCTGGCACAGAGGAGGTGCTTAAGAGGTAGATGTTGAATGAACACAGGTTTATTTGTTCACTTTTTTATCTGATGACAAAATTCCTTTGCCGTCACTCTACTGTGTGTCCTCCTGATAGAGTCCAATCCTATAAATGTTTGTTGAAGGCGCCTGGGTGGCTCAGTCGTTAAGCGTCTGCCTTTGGCTCAGGTCATGATCCCAGGGTCCTGGG
>NW_028007156.1:0-956 GCF_054177405.1 Leptonychotes weddellii | reverse complement strand
GGGCAACCGCAGCTCTGGCTTCTGAGGCTCACATCCGCGCCTCGCAGGGCCCACACTGCGTCACAGTCCCTGTGGCCTCATCCTGCTCATGAAAGCACCCCGTCTTCGCGGAGCCGACCTCGCTGAGACGCCAAGGAGACGTGTGTCCTAGCGCTCTGCCTTCTAGCTGCTCATGGCTGCTCACGCTGGGCTGTCTTCCCGTGGTTCCTCCCTCTGCCCTGTCCGGAAACAGCCCCTCGCTGCTGGGTCTAAGCTAGTCCGTGGCTTCTCCTTGAAACGAGAAGGGCTAGTCGGGGGAGTCTGCTGCAGGAGGGAAACGGGTTCAGCAACGTGGCGCCGCCTCACCATCACCCCCAGGAGCCCTGGAAGCCGTCCCTTGGCTCCCCGGTGACGGTGACCGTGAATGAGGGCTATAACTCTGCCCACGGGACACCACCGTCTCGCTCCCGATGGAAGGTGTGCCAGCCACGGAGCCCACGCTGGGGCCAAGGTCAGGGGCAGATGGGAAGACACAGAGACAGGAATGCGCGGTGACCCGTGGCTGGTCAGTGACCCCTGACCTCTCGGAGCAGGTGGCAGGAGCTGGAGCACCTCGGGCCATCGGGCCCTGCCCAGGACTGGACCCTCAGGCTGCTGCGGCCCTGCTCCGTGGCCTCCTCCATCAGACCCCACCTGGGCCCCGAGCCAGCGGCTGCAGTGGGGACTCGGTACCATCAGACACGGGGAGCGGGCTCCTGGCCCGGGGGCAACACTCGGAGCGTGTGACACTGTGGGCAGAGCCTTTCCAGTCGGGTGGTGTGGGCAGCAGCCCCCTCAGCTCTGCTCCCGAGGGCCCTTCTGTCCTAATAGCTTGTCCTTCCCGGTCTAATCAAGGGGGCTGCCGTGTAGACAGACCCAGTCGAGTCTGGAGGAGGAGACCTCCACACAAACCACGTAGATTAGGGTGGGGAGGACGG
>NW_028007155.1:0-956 GCF_054177405.1 Leptonychotes weddellii | reverse complement strand
AGTATAGTGAAGAACAGAATGTTGTGGGTGTATTTCAAAATTGTTATTTTTACTCTTCCCCAGCTGGAAGCAGGATGGGATTTTCCTGAATCTTCACAGTGTAAACCTGGTAGGTCTCCTGGAATTAAAACTCAAGAAAGTGTAGGGCTCCTATAAGACTGGGTCTTGAATTTTTACTCTCAGGCTAGTTCACACTGAGCCTCCAGCAGCTCATCAATCATAGTTTAAATGTTCCCACAGTTACTGGTTCCAGAGGATTCTTCTCCTGGCTAGCTGTGATTCTCTGTATTTACCTGTATCTCTAGTTTTAGGGGGAGCAGTTTGCCCTGTGATCTCAGTTCTCTGGTGTGTCTAAGAAAAGTTGGTTTTTCATTCTACACTCTTCACAGGTCAGGAAGGGAACTGAAAGACACCTCATACTTTTTGCTGAAAATAAAGTATATAATTTTTCATCTTTATTGAAACTATTCTCATATATTACTTATTTGCTCCAGGCATAATTTGAGAACAACATTATTAAGATTTTCATTTAAAACTTTCTTTATCCTACCAAGAACACTGGAAAAAGTTGCATCGAATGCAATTTTATTATCTATGATTGAATGGATCATGGAATATTTCCCAAAATATCAAAATTATAAGACAAGATAAGTAATACAGCCAAATGATTTACCAAAAAGACTGATTTTTTTTCATGAACATTGGTAAAGTATTTTTATGGTACTCAGAGTTTTAAAATGTTTTTATATATCTTAAACATTTATTGGGTTCAACTTTCAAAATTTTTTAGTTTTATTTTTTATTTTGAATATGATATTTTTCCAGTAATTTTTATTTTTATTTATTTTTTTTTAAAGATTTTATTTATTTATTTGAGAGAGAGAGAATGAGAGACAGAGAGCATGAGAGGGAGGAGGGTCAGAGAGAGAAGCAGACTCCCTGCCAAACAGGGAGCC
>NW_028007154.1:0-12031 GCF_054177405.1 Leptonychotes weddellii | reverse complement strand
ATTGTTTTGTTTTTTAGATCAAGTAAGCCAGCTATTCGTAGTACAGTATGTATAGTATCATGCAGTTTCTGTTTATAGGATTTATAGCTATGATTATAGCTATATGATAGAAATATATTAACTTATATAAAAATTATAATTGACACATAGAAAAACATTGGTGTCTAATTTTCAAAAGCCAGTAATGCATATGAGATCAAGATGGGATGAAAAATGACTTGCATATAAAAATGTTACATAATGCTGATTGGTTTAATCTCTTTTCTTCTTTAACAAACAGCATATATTACTTTTATAATTTCAAAAACTTAATATAAGGAAAGATACTCAGATTTCACCAATTTTAAACATGCTTTCTTTTCTTGATATTAAAAGCCTTCAAGTACAAGGGGGCATAGATAGAATGTAGCAGTTTTGTACTCATACAGGAGATTTTGTATCCACAATTCAATAGAATACATTCACTCCCCTCATCACATCCTTTGAATAACAGGCATCTACTCCCTTCATTCATTCAGTTGCTTATTAATTGAACAGAAATACATGAGTATCTACTCCGTATTCCTTTTCATGCTCTTCCAGATCTAATACTCTATGATTATGCTTCTATGAATATTAAAAAGAAATAAAAATAGATTATTAATATATTTAGACAAAATGAGGGTAGGGGATTGGGAAAAGTTTATGGTGTTTATAAGAAAATAGCATGTACTTAATTTAATATTTATGGAAATACAGAGTTGTAAAAGAACTAAATGAAAGATGGAAAAACTAATACTTTTCCCTCTATAGTTACGGGTTAAAAAAAAAAACTTTCAATGTTTAGTCCCCTAAAAATAATTTTCGTGTGGGTTTTATTCACTTCTGTATCTCCAGAACCCAGCAGATTTCTTGGCATATAATAAATATTCTACATAAACTAGTCAAATTAATTGCCTTAGTAAAAATAAATCAGATAAATGTGAAACATTTTCAGAGGCATAACATGCTGCACAGGAGGCCACATTCTATGGTGAAAAAGATCAATAGGGCTTGGAAGTCAGCCTCCCTGGGTTCGAAACCACCTCCTACCTTGTACGAGGTGTTTAACCCCTGGAAGTCACTCAGCTTCTCTGAGCCTTGCTATCCCCATCAGTAATTATCAGTTCTTCATATTTTGCCTAAATACATTACTTTCAGAGTCAAGCGAGATAATAGACAGTTTTCTATAAATATTAGTAATTACCCATGTTGCAAATGTAAAGAAATTCACTCAGCAATCACTCCATCAGCAAGATTCCTATAGCACAGTGTTAGTACTTGCTTATAGTTCATTCATAAAGGTCATATCTCGTTGGCCTAAGATGTTGATCTCTGCAGAGAAAGAGTCTATTTGCCACATATTGTACCCATGGGGCATAGGAAATTGCTAGGTTTATTAATTAAATTTAATTAATTTAATAATAAATAAATAATAAATTTAATTTAATTTAAAAGTTTAATATTTTTTAATGAAAATTAAGTCATTTTTAAAAAAAATATTTATTTATTTATTTTGAGAGGGGAGGGAAGGGGCAGAGATCCAAGATCTGAGACCCTGAGCTGAAACCAAGAGTTGGATGTTTGACCGACTGAGCCACCCAGGCACCCCCAAAATTAAGTCATTTTTATTTGATTTATAATAAGATTTTTGAGTTACTAAAGAGATATATGTTAAGTGTATGGTGAAGTCTTTATTTTAATCTGTCTTAATAGAAATTAAATACATTTTATTTGACTTAATAATGATTTGGGTTACTATAGTGATACATGTTTATTATTACCATTTTAACAAAAATAGAAAATTCCAAATAAGGAAAGGAGAGCTAAAACAAGGAAAGGAGACTTTCACAATACCACCTTTTCAGAGAGCAGGTTTTACCATCTTAGGGCGTGGCTTGCATGACCCTTCTCTGGATGTTTACGGGACTTCATCACTCAATGAATTGAGTCAGTCTGGGCTCTCATATCCAAGGTGATTAAAACGTCAGACTGCCCATATAGCACTTCTAAACTGGGTTTTCTCTTCTTCAAGATGAGCATAATAGCCCCTATCCCATGAAGTGATTGGGGATTAAGGAGATCGCAGACGTGAATTGCTTGGTGTACTGCCGATGTTTTCCTGTATCTGAGCACCTTCACGTGTCTATGAACATACTTCTTCGGCACTGTATTAAATGATTACAGACTAGTCCAGCAGCGTTTACATAAAAGGGTGTGCAGACAGTGTGGGATTCCCCTTCAGTGTACCGTTTGCTGACTGCTCTGTCTGCTGGCTCTCTGCTGGGTAATTTCTCAGCTGGATTTTGCCTTGGAGCCCCCACTTGCTGCTTCCTGGTGACATGTGGTGGTTCAGATTCCATTTTCTTCAGTGCCTCCTTACAACATACCTATAAAGACAGCAAGCCATGGGCCAAGAACTTAGGCTCACCAAGTAAAATGTGTCTGTTGGCAAGTCTTCTGGGCTGCCATCACCCCTGCTCTGCTGAACCATAAGGTAGACAGTGAAGGGCCAAGATATTTTTTGGCCCCAGCCTTTTCAAATGACCCAGTGTTCCATTTGGGAAGGGGACATGAGAAGGTCAGGAATTCAGCATGATAGTGGCAACTCTTCCCTTTAAGTCTCCAGAATAGTGTGTTTCTGATAAGCAGGAACAGTTCCTTAGTGTGTGGACTGCAAGAAGACAATTTTGTGTATACTTAGCAGTACTGGTTTAAGTTCCAAGAAGCTGTTATATAAAAGAGTGATGGCCACTTACTCGATGACAGGTTCTAGTTCTAAAATTAGTGCACAGAATCTGTAGTTTGTATATTTGAGTGTGATCCCTGACTTTGTAACTTACCAGCTAAAAACTCTTTACTTTCTCCAAGCCATCGTTTCTTTACATATAGTATGGTTCTGATAATAATACCCACCCACCTTACTCTTGGCGATGTTGTGAGGAATAAGGATAGAATCATATTTATAATGTAAGTATACATTAGTAACTGTTTATAATATTCCAAGCTCCTTAAACGTCTAGTAGCAACATGCTGATTTTTTTTTAATGGTCTATTCTCCATAATGAGTCAATGTAGTTTGGGTGGTTTACCTTCCTACTTCTGTATGGGTTCAAGTATAACCTAGTCACATTCAATCAGCATATTCTATCCTCCAATCAGCATATTCTTTTTTTTTAAAGATTTTATTTATTTATTTGACAGAGAGATACACAGCGAGAGAGGGAACACAAACGGGGGAGTGGAAGAGGGAGAAGCAGGCTTCCTGCTGAGCAGGGAGCCCAATGCAGGGCTTGATCCCAGGACTCTGGGATCATGACCTGAGCCAAAGGCAGATGCCCAACAACTGAGCCACCCCGGAGCCCCCCAATCAGCATATTCTATCCTTGAGGTCCGTTCTACTGGTTTTGGATCAACCTATCTCAGGTGGTTATCAAAACTATTGGGGAAAAAATGCTTTCTTGTCACTGGAGTTGCTCTGGCCATTAGGGTGCAAGCCCTGTACCTGCCATGAACCTCATCTATAGGGATCCTACCTAGATTGAGGCCAACTCAGACAAGAACAGTGTTGAGAGATGATGCTGCCTGAGTCTCTGGTCTGCAACAAACTGTCAGTTACATAAATCAGTATTTTCACTTTTGTTCTTAACCAGCAGTGTGTATTGGGTTTTCTATAACTTGTAACTGAATGAATCCAGACTAATAGAAGTATTATTGTATTTTTTTTCTTTTAAAGAAAATGAGGGGGCACTTGGGTGGCTCAGTCAGTTAAGCACCTGCCTTCAGCTCAGGTCATGATCCCAGGGTCCTGGAATTGAGCCCTGCGTCGGGCTCTCTGCTCCCTGGAAAGCCTGCTTCTCCCTTTCCCTTTGCCTGCTGCTCCCCCTGTTTGTACTCTCTCTCTCTTTCTCTGTTCAATAAATAAATAAAATATTTTATAAAAAATAAAATGAGTGTATAAGAAAGTAGGTTTGTAGTCCAATGCTTGCAGCTAGAAAGAGGAGCATCTAAGCAGTGTGGGAGAGTGCTTCCTAAAGTTTCGAGTTCTTGGGTTCAAGGCTAGTTGCATCATTCATTATCCGTAGGATCTTGGGCAAGTTGCTGACACTTTCTGAGTTGTGATTTCTTTGTTTATAAAGTGGGGGTCATGGTCCCTACCTCATAGGCTTGTTGTGTGAAATATATATATATATATATACACACACACACACACATTAACTAATCATTAGCCATAATAATGGCCATAATGCTAATAGCTAGCAGTTATTTAATATCACTGACAATTCTGCAATGACAGTATTTGGGATCCAAATCCACGTCTCTGATTTCTGATCTCGTACTTTTTTTGCACCGCAACTCTTTTATTAGGATGGGTGATACAGGGTAGCTGAGGGGTATGAGTCATTAAACAAAGAATGAGGAGATAACAGCCTAAATGTCAGGGTTCTTGTTACTATAACCCAGGCCCGAGGTCCTGGGAATCACAACTTGCATGGTGGCGTTGTGAATGGAGTGGAGCAAGGGAAGACACTTCCCAGGCTTGGGAAGCTTAACTGGTTTGCTGGCAGCCATTTGGAAATGCTGCCATAAATTTCCCTTCAGCACCACTGGCCTTACCACCTCCTTTGCAAGTTCATCTACTCCTCACTTGTGTGAATTCCTCTGAGGGCACAGTGGCAGCATGGAATGGTACAGATACCACCTTAAATCACGAGCTTCATGCTCCAGCCCAGCCGCTCGCCTATTTCAGAGGCAGCTTGGAACACTGCATCACTGTCTTTGAGCAGCTTGGGGGACGATGGATGACACGTCCTCAGTCAGGCAGCTGCTGGGACTGTGTTTGCTTCTCCTCCGTGGGAGCTGGGTTCTCCTGGTGTTATCTCATTCCTTAAGAAAAGAAGAGCTGCTTTGACATGAATTCCATATAAAAAGAGGTGGGATCTGAATGATGAATCTCAATGTGATCACCAACTCCTGCTTTTATTCCCCAAACTGAAGCTAAAACCCAAGATTTATTGTAATTAGTGCAATTCATGGTCAGGAGCACAGGGTCTGTGGTCAGGCAGAACTAAGTTTGAATGCCATCTCTACTGCTTGCGAACCCTGGTGATTGTGCGTGAATTTCTCATTCATCTGTGCTCCAGTCCCCTGCTGTCTAATTCCCCAGACTTGGAGTCATTTACTCTTGCCACAGTAGGTTTGCATAGAGGGTCAAGCCAAAATTCAATGGCATAAAACAAAATACTTGTTCTCATAAGCAAATGGGTTTGGCTGATGGAGGCTGAATTCAGCCAGGGAGCTCACCAGGCTATAGTGTGAAGGCAGCTCTGCTCCTTCCTGCGGGTCATTGGCTTAAGGTCACTCTGCTCCACTTGTCTCCTCTCCCTTGGATCTGCAGGTTAACTGGGACCCACTTACTCCCTGGGGTGCCAGAGGCAAAAGAGATCATGGAAAACATATGAAACTCCTTCGAGCTGAGGCCTGGAGCTGGCACACTGTTACAACCACCCTGTCATTGGCCAAAGAAAATCAGTGATTGAAACTTGAAGTCGGGGATGTGGAGGGGAACATAGCCCAGGATGAAGCTACGGCAAGAGTGGGGAGACAGGCAGTGAGTGAAGAAGCCAGCCTAACTCAGAACTGTTGACAGGATTACATGAGAGGTACATGGAAAGTGCTTGACACAGCATTCTGCAAAGAGTAAGACACATACCAGATGGCTCCTAAATTATTGCCTGTCTATTTTCTAGGCTATAAACACTATACTGGAAACTCTGTGCTGGTTTTTTGACCGTTGCTCTCAAATCCATTTCTTATCCTTCTCTTTCTTTGTTCTGAATCATAGGGGACAGCATTATGATATTTTCTAGGAGCCCTTGCTCATTGGCCTCTTGGTAGATTAGCCAATGAGAAGAGTAAATGGACAATTGGAAGGCAAAAGAAGGGGAAACCTTAGAGTGACTCCCTGCTCCTTGGGTATCTCCCAAAATGTCTTCGTCTCCTCTGTGGTTCCAGCTCCCGCTGGCCTGATCCTACCATCCTTCCAACTCTGTTTCTGGCAACTTCACCTCCTCTTGTTTTACCTCTAGATTTGGACTCCATTATTTGGCATCTTAGCCATTTTATTTTTTTTATTATTATTAACATATAATGTATTGTTTGTTTCAGGGGTTTGATTCATCAGTCTTACACAATTCACAGCACTCACCATAACACATACCCTCCCCAATGTCTATCACCCAGCCACCTCATCCCCCTTGACCTTCCACTCCAGCAACCCTCATTTTGTTTCCTGAGATTAGGAGTCTCTTATAGTTTGTCTCCCTCTCTGGTTTTGTCATGTTTCATTTTTCCTCTCTTCCCCTAGGATCCTCTGCCTTGTTTCTTAAATTCCACATATCAGTGAGATCATATGATAACTGTCTTTCTCTGACTGACTTATTTTGCTTAGTATAATATGCTCTAGTTCCATCCATGTCGTTGCAAATGGCAAGATTTCAATTTTTGATGGCTGCATAATATTCCATTGTATATATATACCACATCTTCTTTATCCATTCATCTGCCAATGGACATCTGGGCTCTTTCCATAGTTTGGCTATTGTGGACATTGCTGCTACAAACATTGGGGTGCACGTACCCCTTTGGATCCCTACATTTGTATCTTTGGGGTAAATACCCAGTAGTGCAATTGCTGGGTCTTAGGATAGCTCTATTTTCAACTTTTTGAGGAACCTCCTCAATACTGTTTTCCAGAGTGGCTACACCAACTTGCATTCCCACCAACAGTGTAGGGCGAAAGTTCCCCTTTCTCGCCAGCATCTGTCGTTTCCTGACTTTTTAATTTAGGCATTCTGACTGGTGTGAGGTGGTATCTCATTGTGGTTTTGATTTGATTTCCCTGATGTCGAGTGATGTGGAGCAGTTTTTCATGTGTCTGTTGGCCATTTGGATGTCTTCTTTGGAAAAATGTCTGTTCATGTCTTCTGCCCATTTCTTGATTGGATTATTTGTTCTTTGGGTGTTGAGTTTCATAAGTTCTTTATAGACTTTGGATACTAGCCCTTTATCTGATATGTCATTTGCAAATATCTTCTCCCATTCTGTCAGTTATCTTTTGGTTTTTGTTTGTTTGTTTGGGTTTTGTTTTTCTTTTTTTTGTCTGCTTGACTAAATGAATTAAATCCCCTCTATTTGTAAGGCCCAGCACTGTTTCCTGACCTAACTCTAACTATGTTAGTTTTCTCTTGCTGCATAACTAATAACCACAAACTTAGAGGCTTAGAACCACACCATTTACTATTGCACAGTTTCTGTTGGTCAGAAGTCAGGGTGGGCTTGGCTGGGTTCCCTGCTCCAGATCTGACAAGACTAAAGTCAAGATGTTGGTTGGACTCAGTTTTTATTTGGAGGCCCTGGGGGAGAATCTACCTCCAAGCTCATTCAGGTCACTGGAAGAATTCATTTCCTTGAGTTGGTTGGACTGAATGAAGTCCCTATTTCCTTGCTGGCTGTCAGCTGGGGTCTGCTTTCTGCTCCTCCAGGCTGCCCACATTCCTGGTCACATGGTCCCTCTCCTGTATCCAAATCAGCAACCACACACTGAGTTCTTCTCACACTTCAGATCTCTCTGACTCCCCTTCTGCTGCTACCACCAGGAGCAAGCTCTTTGCTTTGAGGGATTTATATGATTACAATGGGCCTACCCAGATACCCCAGGATACCCTCCCTATTTTAAGGTCAGCTGTGCCATATCACATAACATAATTATGGGAGTGACAATGTCATCATAATCACAGGTTCCAGGGATTAGGGTGGGACAAGACATCTTTGGGTGGCCAGTGTAGAAGTTGAGCATATCCCACTGATTGGTACAAGAAGGGACTGAATTTTCCTGATCCATAGTATCACAGAGTACACAACTGCTGTGCTCAGCATATGTTGGGTTCTAAGCAAATAGTGTGAATTATTGAATAGAAGATGGATATTGTAAAGCATTGTCTAAGGCTTCCCAAGACTCATAAAATTCAGCACATTGTATATGTTCTTTAATCTTGTCAGAGGTCCTCAAAGGTACAACCTGATCATAACAGTTGAAACTCCCTTGCATCAGGCTAATAATTAAATTGTAAAGTCAGATCTCAAGATATCTCAGTAAGTTGAAAAGAGAGGCTTTAAACAAATTTTAAAAAGATGAATGTAAAGTCCTGAATTTAGATTCCTGAAACATCTTTACACATAAGGAAATGAGACTTACCAGTAGCACATATGAAAAATTACTTGTCAAGTTCAATGTGTATCAGAAGTATAAAATAGCTTCTCTCAAAACTAAAACAATTTAAAGCTAAATTAAAGAAGTTTAATGTCAGACTCCAGGAAGGAGATAGCTCTGCACAATTTAAAGGGGATTTAGACAAATAGAAGCAGATCAGGAAGAGAAAAATCATCATATGTGTAGTCTCCAAATCATACTGTATGGGTAACTTTATTCTGATAAGGTTAGGCTCCAGAGACAAAAAGAAAGATAAACATTACCAAGAGATGAACTGACTTGAATAGACAAATGCAGTAAAGAGCTCAGAATTGATGGAGGGGAGGGAATGGGTAGTGACTCCTTAATGGGTCCAAGTTTCCTTTTGAGGTGGTGACAGTCTCTGGAACCAGATAGTGATAGTGGCCGTATGACATTGGGAATATACTTAATGCTACTGAATTGTACATTTTCAGGTGCTTACAAAGTTTATGCATATTTTGCCACAATAATTTTTTTTAAAGATTATTTATTTGGCGGGGAATACGGGGGGTAGGGGCAGGGGGAGAAGGAGAGAGGGTCTCAAGCGGACTCCATGTTGAGCGCAGAGCCCAAGGGGGCTAGATCCCACAACCCCGAGATCACAACCTAGCCAAAACCAAGAGTCAGATTCTTAACTGACTGCACCACCCAGATGCCCCTTCACAATAATTTTTTTTAATTAAAATGGTTAAATGGTAAATGTGATGCATATGTTTGGCTGCAATAGATTAATCTAATGATGTCAGTGATGCTGCTGAAACCTGATTCTGCATCACAATCATCCAGAAGGACTTGTTAAAATACATACTTGACACTTTATGCTGGAGATTCCTATTCAGAAAGTCTTGAGGGGTGCCTGGGTGGCTCAGTCATTAAGCATCTGCCTTCGGCTCAGGTCATGATCCCAGGGTCCTGGGATCGAGCCCTGCATCAGGCTCCCTGCTCAGTGGGAAACCTGCTTCTCCCTCTCCCACTCCCTCTGCTTGTGTTCCCTCTCTCGCTGTGTCTCTCTCTGTCAAATAAATAAATAAAAGTCTTAAAAAAAAAGTCTTGAGTGATGCTTAATAATTCACATATTTAACAGGTATTTATTGAACATCTAGTTTGCCCTGGCACTCTGCTGTTATTGACCTGGAACATGGAGCAGCTTTTGGCCCATGGTAACCTCAAAACTTGAGTTTTCTATTAATGCAGGCATTCAAGCAACGACATTGGTGATGCAGTTTCATATTAAAAAGTGAGTGAGCCTAGAAGACCTATTATTTCTTGTCCAACTCTCAAAATTATTTGAATTGATAACACTGCAAGAAATCAGTCACAAGTTTATTATGTATCTTGACTCCAATAAGAAAGAGAAAAATGCTTCTGTTTCTTCTTTGTGCAAATAATATGATGCCAAAATTGATCTCAGATTTCAGGGGAAACAGACATACTCATTTTCCAAAATCTCCATTTGTGATGCTTAAGTGACTAATAAGGAGTACTCAAGAGTCAGTTTAGCATAGTGATTTAGAGCATGGGTTCAAATATTGGGTCTAGCTTTTACAATCTCCATTAACTGGGATTTTTTTTTTTTTCATCTCCCTGTACTAGATCAGGTTGAAATTGACCCAGACTTAGAGATTGGGATGTATGAGATTTGCTGGGAGAGCTGCTGAGAACATTG
The DNA here is from genome assembly GCF_054177405.1 of Leptonychotes weddellii. Lineage (NCBI taxonomy): Eukaryota > Metazoa > Chordata > Mammalia > Carnivora > Phocidae > Leptonychotes > Leptonychotes weddellii. The sequence goes on along the minus strand of NW_028007154.1, from coordinate 2,054 downwards.
AGGAGGGATGCGGAAAGCAGGATTGGGAAGTAAGAGAAGTCAGATTGCCTGGAATTTGCAACAAAAGCTCTCGCCAGTCCTGTGAGAACTTCTGAGCTAGAATGGCACATCAGTATCGTCCTATCTAGAAGCCAGAGGTCGGGGGCAGGGGGAGGTGGAGAGGCTTCATAGCCTATGGATTCCAGTCACTGGATGTGAGCTGCTCCTGGGGAGGGTACATGGACTTGAGTGGGGTAGTTCTCTTTGGCCAGTGACACTTCCTGGAGGGGGACTCAGCAAAGCTCCCCCTCCCAGCAGTTGGGGGAATAGGGTTTTAATCCTGAAGCAAAGATGAAGGATGGTACCATAGGGATGGTACCACAGCATCACCTATAGTTTCTAAGTTTCAGGATTTTTTTTTCTTTTTTAAGGTAAGGATAAAAACATCTACTTTATAGAGTGATCGTGCTGTTTAAATAAGATAATGTATACATAGTGCTTATCATAGTGCCTGCCTTATGGTACTAGCTGTTCTAAAATGACACACACAGTGGGCAGAATTCTAAGATGACCCTCATCTTTCTATAATCCCTTTATGTATGGGTGGAGCCTGTGAATATGATAATATTCCAGTCATTATATTATACAGCAAAGGGAAGGTTATCCTGGGTGGGCCTGACCTAATCAGATAACTCCTTTTTAAAAAGAGGGTTTTCTATGGTTGGTTGTAGAAATGAAACCCAGAGAGATGTATTTGGCTGATCTAGAAGAAAGCAGACATTAATCTTATGAGCTATTTATGGAGGGGGTCATATGGCAAAGACCTGGGACCAGCCTTAGGAGTGGAGAATGGTCCTCAGTCTACAGCTTACAGGAAAATGGGGGACCTCAGTCCTGTAGCTACAAAGAAAGGAATTCTGTGAACACCCAGCAAGCTTGGAAGAGGACAGAAAATCCCAAATGACAACCTCAGTCTTAGTTGACACCTTAAATTCTGGTGAGATTCTGAGTAAGGAATCCAGTCACTTTATACCTCAACTTTGGATTTATAGAAACTGAAATAATAAATGTGTTTTGTTTGAAGCTACTAAATTTAGAGTCCTTCCTAATGCATCAGTCAAAAAACTAATGATGTATATCGTTAACTTTTTATTGAAGTATAGTTGACATACAATATTATATTAGTTTCAAGTATACAACATAGTGATTTGACGATCATACACATTATAAAATATTTACCATGGTAAGTGTAGTTACCATCTGTCACCAAACAAAGCTATTGCAATATTACTGATTATATTCCCTATGCTGTACTTTTCAGTCCCTTGACTTATTTTAGAACTGGAAGTTTGTACCTCTTAATCCCTATCACCTCTTTCACCCATCCCCCCACCCACCTCCTTCTGGCAACCACCAGTTTGTTCTCTGTATTTATGAGTATATTACTGTTTTTTTAGATTCCACATATAAGTGAAATCATACAGTATTTATCTTTTTCTGTCTGACTTATTTCACTTAGCATAATACCCTCTGGGTCCATCCATGTTACAAATGGCAAGATTTAATTCTTTTTTTTTTTCCTTTTTTAAAAAATTTTATTATGTTATGTTAATCACCATACATTACATCATTAGTTTTTGATGTAGTGTTCCATGATTCATTGTTTGCTTATAACACCCAGTGCTCCATTCAATATGTGCCCTCTTTAATACCCATCACCAGACTAAACCATTCCCCCACTCCCCTCCCCTCTAGAACCCTCAGTTTGTTTCTCAGAGTCCATACTTTCTCATGGTTTATCTCCCCTTCTGATTTCCCCCCCTTCATTTTTCCCTTCCTACTATCTTCTTTTTTTTTTTTTAACATATAATGTATTATTTGTTTCAGAAGTATAGGTCTGTGATTCAACAGTCTTACACAAATCACAGTGCTCACCATAGCACATAACCTCCCCAATGTCTATTACCCAGCCACCCCATCCCTCCCACCCCCACCACTCCAGCAACCCTCAGTTTGTTTCCTGAGATTAAGAATTCCTCATATCAGTGAGATCATATGATACATGTCTTTCTCTG
>NW_028007153.1:0-956 GCF_054177405.1 Leptonychotes weddellii | reverse complement strand
ATGGTCTAGCAGGATAATAGGAAGTAATTTCCCTACATTTCTGCTCTTACGTTTGAGAAGCAGGTTGGCCCTGGGAGATGGGATGGAGTGGAAAGGAAGAAAAGTGGCATAGCTTTTAGAACTCTTCTCAAAGTCAAAGACTTATGGGCATACCTTCTTAGTGCAACCCCTGTAAGTGACTTGTGCTTCCAAGCTCCCTCATTTTAGTCATTTTTCAGTAGGAAAACAAACCCATACTGCAATAAAATATGACTAAGCAAATAATCTAAAATTCTACAACAAAACCCCCAAATCTGATAGTGGGAAGCCATGATTAGTAATACATTTGTGCCCACCATTTTCTTTTACTAATTTTTAAAACTGTGATAAAATACACATAACATTGGGGAGAGGAGTTAAGATGGTGGAAGAGTAGGGGACCCTAAGTTCATCTGGTCCCTGAAATTCAGCTAGATAGTTATCAAATCATTCTGAATACCTGTGGAATCAAGTGGCGATCTGAGAAAAAGAAATGCTACAACTCTACAAATAGAAAAATGACCACTTTTTGGAAGGTGAGAGGTGCAGAAACTTGAATCTAGGGCGATATACTGGAGGATATGGCGGAGGGGAGGCAGCTGGCTTAAGGAGGCTACTGCAAAGTACTATAAGCAGCAGAGTGCAAAATTGGAACTTTTAGAAGTCTGCTACAGGGGTTGCTGGAGGGGGCGGTGAAGGGATAGAGTAACTGGGTGATGGGCATTAAGGAGAGCACATGATGTAATGAGCACTGGATATTATATAAGACTGATAAATCATAGGCCTGTACCTCTGAAACCAATAATACATTATATGTTAATTAAATGAATTTAAATAAAAAATGTTAAAAAAAAAAGAAGTCTACTACAGTGGGGGATGTCCCTGGCTTAAAGACGCTGAGGTGTTGAAGTGGGGTGGAATCCTAGGTGGGACAGTGT
>NW_028007152.1:0-956 GCF_054177405.1 Leptonychotes weddellii | reverse complement strand
TGCTTTCGCTATCTCTCTCTCTGTAAAATAAATAAAATCTTAAAAAAAAAAAAAAAGAGCAGATTAAAGCAGGGAGGGAGAGAGGATTTATTCGTTGGGTGGAGTGTGATTTTTGATACGGTGCCAAGAAAGACTTCTCCAGTGAGGGGACATTGAAGGAAAATGAGGGTCAGGGCTGTGTGGACAAAGTACCTTCCATGCAGGGGACAGCAAGTGCAAAGGCCCTGTGGTAGGAGGGTGCCTGGTGTATTGTGGGACCACTGAAGGGCCTGTGTGGCCAGAGGGGAGTGAGGGAGGGGGAGAGAGAGAAAATGAAATGAAGAGGCAGATATCATATAGGGCCTTAGAAGCAGGGTAACTAGAGGCCTGGTATTCTGTAATTATTAATGGAGTCTGTTTGCACTCTGAAGTATCTTGCTATACATGGAAAATTGTATGCTCACCCTACTTATAAGATCATTGTAAGGACTATGGCTTTTATAGGCTACCTAGGGAGTTTTCATATGGACCACTGTTATGTCGTACATATATTAACATATATAATGTTACGTATAACTACATGTGACTTACACACATATGACATGGTATTATGCATGATGTGTGGTAAATAACCTAAAAGGACTTGTATGTAGGTGTATGTAAGTATGGCAGACTGAATTACAGTCCCCAGCGATGCCCACATCCTGATCCCCAGAACCAGTGAATACATCACCTTATGTGGCAAAAGGAACTTTGCAGATATGATTGAATTGAAGATCATTAGACAGGGAAGAGGATCCTGGTTACCTGGGTGGGCCCTAAATGTAATCACAAGGGCCCTTCCGAGGGGGAGGCCCGAGAGTCAGAGCAGGAGATGGGATGACGATGGAAGCAGAAGCCAAAGTGCTGCAGCCACAATCCGAGGAGCGTGGGTGGCCTCTAGAAGCCAGAAGAGGCAGGAAGCAGATTCTCTCAGA
>NW_028007151.1:0-956 GCF_054177405.1 Leptonychotes weddellii | reverse complement strand
GCCGAGCAGGGAGCCCGATGCGGGACTCGATCCCGGGACTCCAGGATCATGACCTGAGCCGAAGGCAGTCGCTTAACCGACTGAGCCACCCAGGCGCCCAAGAGAGTGACAGAGTTAAAGGAGAGGTACAATGACAGGGACCCGGGGCACCTTTAGGGATAAGGCGAATAAAAAGGAACCAGCAAGGGAGTAGGAGAAGTAGCTAATGAAGAGAAAAGATCAGTGAGTGTGGGATCCTACAAGTCAGGTCAAGAAAATATAAAACAACAACAGCAATAGCTGTTCTTAGTACACTTTAATCCTGACAACACTATGAAGTAGATTCTAGTAGATTCACACTATTCGTAGATCCCACGTTATATATGACAAACTTGAGGCCAGCATTTAAGAGCCTTTCTCAAGGTTACACAGCTGGTGGTGGTGGTGGTGGAGCTGGGATTTGGAACTTCTTCTGGATCAGGAGTCCACACTCTTGACTGCCTCACTACATGGATCCAAAGAACGGTGTAAAATGCTGCCAACAGGTGAAGTAAAAAGACCAAGAATTGACCATCAAATTTGACGGTGTGAACTTAGCAAAGTTAGTTTTACTGGAAGATAGGTGTGAAAGCCTGAAGAGAGTAAATTCAAACAGAGTACTTTCAACACAGGGTATTGAAATTATCCATTTACTTGTTTATCTCCCTGCACAGACTACAAGCGTACTGAGGAGAGAGACTATGTTTTGTCTGCTTGTTTATGGTGTCTGGCACAGAGTAGGTGCTTAAGAGGTAGATGTTGAATGAACACAGGTTTATTTGTTCACTTTTTTATCTGATGACAAAATTCCTTTGCCGTCACTCTACTGTGTGTCCTCCTGATAGAGTCCAATCCTATAAATGTTTGTTGAAGGCGCCTGGGTGGCTCAGTCGTTAAGCGTCTGCCTTTGGCTCAGGTCATGATCCCAGGGTCCTGGG
>NW_028007150.1:0-956 GCF_054177405.1 Leptonychotes weddellii | reverse complement strand
TATATATATATATACACACATATATATATACACACCCATATACATATACATACATACATATACACGTAAATGCATATTTACATGCATATATGTATTTAAATACTTCTCTAATACCTATTATACTACAATTTGCTTTTTTCACCAAATTACGTCTTGATCTTTCCAGAAGATCTTCTAATATGGATGTAACCTAATTTATTCAACCATTATGTTTTGCTAAGCTACTTCCAATTTTTTGCTATTTTAAACTATACTGCTATGAATATCCTGGTGCGTATTTTTGTATTTCTACAAGATATGGAACTGGGTACACCTGATAGGAGTATTTAGAAAAATTTAGATTCACAATTTACCTCATAACAAATCAACTTCAGCTAGGCAGAAGAGCACAGAAGAGCTGGTAGGTAATGGGGTAAAATATTAACAATGGAAACCAAAGGTCAGAAATGGCTGGATTTAACTCTAATAAAGTATAAAAAAACTTCTGTACAATCAAAATTCACCAAACTAACATAAAAAAGGATAAAGAATGGGTAAAATGTAACAAATACGAAAATGGACTATTATCAGGATCCCAATGACAAAAGGGACAACGCAGGAAAATTAAAATAAAATGATGGGGATTTGTAACTATTAAATTAGAAATTTTACAGAAAACACTTTTAAAGTATGAAGATGCGTGAAGCTTTAGGGAAGCTGGACGATTGAGGGGAAAGTAGTTTGGTAATACGTATTGAAGTCCATTAAAAAAATTTATGTGTTTTGGCTCATTCACCCAGTGTTTGGAAATTTATTTTGCAGAAATAATCCAAAGAGGGAGGTGTGTGTGAAGGGCACTGTAAACAAAATTGATCACTGCAGTGTTACTTAGAACGCAAAAACTTGAAACCTTGATATCAACAATAACAGAACACCGACAAGAGGAAACAACATGAAAGAATTCACATAAAGTTAAG
>NW_028007149.1:0-956 GCF_054177405.1 Leptonychotes weddellii | reverse complement strand
GGCACACAAATCTCCTTCGCTCGTCTGCCTGTCTGAGCCAGGTTCTCCAGAAAACAGGGCCTGAGGAAAAGGTGTCTGAGCTAACAGGTTATGAGGCTATGCAGGCTCATGGGACAGAAGTGGGGAGACAGCACATTGAGCCAGAGGCAGCGAGGAAGGCTGGCTCTTTGATCTTGCAGAGCATGCCATAAACGAAGCTGTAGGGATGATTGCTTCTCAGAACTTTCTATGTGGGGACGAAAGGAAAGAACTGATGGCAGTTCACAATTCCTACTGGTCAAAGCCGGGGTGTTCAACCCTTGCTGGGTCTGGGGGCTCTAACGTTTTCTACAGCCACGTGTTCACGGGGCAGCTCGCGGGCTGGCGCTGAGGGTGTGCATCAGGGGGGCCGTCCTGCTGTCCTGGGGGCGTCGGTCGCTCTCATGTGGCTGAACTCTGCAGCAGCCGCAGGGGCACAGCAGAGGGGACCCAAACAGGAACAGCTGGGAAGACCTAAGTGGCCCTCAAGGCGCTAAAGCTGACAGGAACCCTCTCTTTCCCATCTTTCTGTGCCCTGCTTTCCGTCCTGGTGAAGTCACTGTCTCCACCCCCTTCGCCGCATCGCGTGTGCTCTTGTGGCTGAGTGTACGTGTTCGGGCTCTACGTGTACGAGTACATGTACCTATTCGTGTAGGCGCCAGAAGGACATGGTGTTGCCGCATGCGCACGACCCTTCATTTATATCCCCGCCCCCCAGAAGTCCTATCCACTTTGTCAACGTTTTTACTTTTTCCATTTAGCATGTTTTTCAGTGTTGCTTAGTACATATCTAATTTTTTTCTACTTTATTTTACATTTTTAAAATTTTATTATGTTATGTTAATCACCATACATTACATCATTAGTTTTTGATGTAACGTTCCATGATTCATTGTTTGCATATAACACCCAGTGCTCCATTCAATATGCGCCCTCTT
>NW_028007148.1:0-956 GCF_054177405.1 Leptonychotes weddellii | reverse complement strand
CTTAACCAACTGAGCCACCCAGGCACCCCCTGTGATCATTTATACTAAAGGAAGATTACATATTCCTAAAAAAAATCAAATTTTATGATACCATTTTAACTTTAAACACTCTATTTCTTAGATAGATATGTGAGTTGATTATTAAAGACTTAATATCTCAAGTAAATTTACATTTTAAAATGAGACAATATTACAAAATTTCTAGCTGGTTTTCATAATCATAAATATGTAAAGTATCAGTAGATATGGGGCATTTAGAAGATTTACCTCCAGTTATGGAAAAAAATAATTTGTGGTATGAATGGATCAGCCCTGCCTAGAAAAACATATTATCTAACAAAAATCTTATTTACATACATGTCTGCCTCTGTGGTCTCATGCCCTGTCAAAATACAATTAATAGAGTTCTGAAACATAAAGATATATGATTTTCTCATGGCTAGGTGTCCTTTATCAAGTATGCCTGACTAATGGACTTTTCATTATATCATCTCTTTAGAAAATGATGAATGAAACGTTTTAAAACTAATTGCCAGATTTAGCAAATAAAAATGTAGGATGCCCAGTTAATATGGTAATGTTGGGGACAATCTAATAACTAAAAAAAAAATTCATTATTTATCTGAAATTCAAACTTAAATGTACCTCCTGTATTTTATCTGGCACATTTACCTGAGGTATACAGTACTTCTTTGAAACTGCAGAAAATTAAGTTTTTAGTCAAATTTCAGGTGTTTAGTGATATTTATCTAACATTTTGATAATTTGCTTTGGGCCAAAGAAAAAATTAATTCTAGTGGCATCTGGGTGGCTCAGTCTGTTAAGTGACTGACTCTTGATTTCAGCTCAGGTCATGATCCTGGGATCAAGCCCTGCATCAGGCTCCGCACTCAGCTGGGATTCTGCTTGAGGGCTCTCGCTCTCTCTCACTCTCCCTCTGTCCCCTGCCCCTGCTC
>NW_028007147.1:0-956 GCF_054177405.1 Leptonychotes weddellii | reverse complement strand
AGTTTAGTTTTCCCAAATGTGAAGTGGGGTGGAAATATTCCTAGAGTTGTTGTAATAATGGAATAGCACATTTAAATGTATCTAGTATCTTCCACTGAGTGAGAGTTTAACAAATGATGACTATTAATTTTTTCAATGACAATTCTAAGAGAAAAGTGATCTTCTCCTAGCCTCTCTGTAACTGACTGCAAACTGTTGAATCTCTAAAATACCAAACCGGGAACAGGTGGCCCATGAATGGAATGTAATTATAGACACAATAATATCCTATGTATCCATATACCCTGTATGGACATACACATACTCTAGACATTCTGTTAGAGCACATTTCCCCTTCCTCCCTGCTTCCCCAGACCCCATCCTTTCACTCCCAAATCACAGTGTTTCCCTCTCCCCCAGGGTAGAAACCCCCAGTGAGCTCTGCCCTCCTCCCTCCCTCCTCAGGAGCCTCTCCTGCCCATTCATACAGCTGCTTCCTTTTCCTTTGTGGTTTCTGTCTGGCCATTTTACTTCCTATTACAAGGCCACCAAGGAAGAGCAAATGTTCTCTGAAGTTTCTAGGCTTTTCTGAAACTCTCTTCCTTTCTCCTGGTGACTATGTCTGGACCCAAGGGAATGTTCCCACTGCAGTGATGTAACAGTGGCTGTAGCAAAGGGGAAACAGGAGTGGAAGGTTGCTGTTCGGTGGCCCGTCACAATCTTTCTGGGCGAGGGGGAGCTGCCAGCGAGTGGGCAAGGTGAGCTAGACAGTGACCAATTCTGGAGACTGGGCTTGTCTTGTATGTAGAAGTCTGTCCCTGGTGGGATAGCTTCTTCCGGGGCAAAAAAGGCTCTTTCCTGGAATGAACTGACTCTGCGGGTGGAATAAGCCAATTTCCATGGCTTTTTATGAACTTCTACAAAAACATACTTTTTTTTTTTCTAAAAAAGAGCAGTTATGTTCACAGCCAAAGTGA
>NW_028007146.1:0-956 GCF_054177405.1 Leptonychotes weddellii | reverse complement strand
CACTAGGAACACCCTCACAGTGTCATGGGGCTAGTGTCCTGGGCAAGGTCCTCACTAAGCCGGCTCATCCTGCAGCTGTTGCACTGAAGGCCTGATCCAGGCACTGCTGTTCTTGTGCAAGTAAGACAGCACAAGGCAAATTAGCCAAAACCTTGGGTATTGGTTCGGAATTGCTCAGGGCCCCTCAGCCACATCAAACAGCATGAGGGCACACCCTGAAGACACTTGCTAATCCAGTGTTGCCCTAGGGAATTTCCATGGAACAGCCACTGTGTCAAATGGGGGAAGTCAGTGTGAGCGGGGAGGGTGAGAGTCAGAATTCCTGAGATAGAATCAATCTTGGAGACTGTCTAGCACTGAATAGGAGTTCATTATGTAGTTCTTCAATGAATAAATTAATCTAAAAACATTTCCTAATTTTAGAAATGATGAGCCTGAAGCTCAGATTAAGTGACTCACCTAAATTGTATCGAAAATTGGTGACAGAGCCAGACTGGGATCTGAGATGGCCTCCAGCATGAACCCCCTGAGTAGCTTTAGCTCGAGCCACAATAACCCATTTAACATTTCTGGACCCCCAGGCTCTCATGTGACTCTTCCTGGGGCATATTCTGGGAACAAAGGTCATGTCAGTGTCACAGAAACCTCTTACACCGGTTATAATGAGATTTTGTGAGGTCGATGAATCCCAAGCCATAGGCCATCTCAGAGTTTGTCTACGGAGATATGGTTGGTGGGAAACCCACATGCTGACAGAGGGTAGAGGAAGATGGAAAAAGCAGAGCAAAAGAGGTCGGTGCTCGCTTCACTTCTGGCCCCATATGACACGGTGGTGTCCAGCAGGAAGAGCCCCCCAAATGCCCCCCAGAACCTTCACAGAACTCACCCCTAAGGTTTGAAGCTGAGCTTCATACATGGGTCATGAGCACTCCTGGCAGCTCAGGATAGGATGACAC
>NW_028007145.1:0-956 GCF_054177405.1 Leptonychotes weddellii | reverse complement strand
TTCCTTCTCCTAATGTCTTCCATGCTATTCCTTATGTTCCACAAATAAGTGAAACCATAAGATAATTGACTTTGTCTGCTTGACTTACTTCACTTAGCATAATCTCCAGTCCCATCCATGTTGATGTAAAATTTGGGTATTCATCCTTTCTGATGGCTGAGCAATATTCCATTGTATATATGGGCCACATCTTCTTTATCCATTCATCTGTTGAAAGGCATCTCGGCTCTTTCCACAGTTTGGCTATTGTGGACATTGCTGCTATGAACATTGGGGTGCATATGGCCCTTCTTTTCACTACATCTGTGTCTTCGGGGTAAATACCCAGTAGTGCAATTGCTGGGTCATAGGGTAGCTCTATTTTTAAATTTTTGAGGAACCTCCACACTGTTTTCCAAAGTGGCTGTACCAGCTTGCATTCCCACCAACAGTGTAAGAGGGTTCCCCTTTCTCCACAACCTCTCCAACATTTGTTGTTTCTTGCCTTGTCAATTTTTGCCATTCTCACTGGGGTAAGGTGGTACCTCAATGTGGTTTTGATTTGAATTTCCTTGATGGCTAATGATGATTAACATTTTTTTCATACTTGGCAAATGCTGATTTGTCATTTTCTAATGATCATATTTCGATTCCTCCATGCCTGGTTGTTTGTCCACCCTGGTTTCTGGAGTTCATGAGGTGTTGGGGAAGGTCATAATCTAAGCTCTGCTCAGGGCTGCTGGCTTAGTTAGGTACAACGCTCTGCACATGAGACAAAGTAGGTGTGAAAGCACCTTCCCTGGCCACCTTCTCTGCTCACAATGCTTCTGCAGTGTGGAAGGACCAGCCCTGTGGTCGTGGAGGGCTGTCCAGCTCCTGCCCACATTGCATTAGTTAGGGTCCACTAGTTTGAATGGGATATGAAGAAGGGAGAATTTAAAATGCAAAAGAAAGAAGAGTAGTATGCATCTCAATAT
>NW_028007144.1:0-956 GCF_054177405.1 Leptonychotes weddellii | reverse complement strand
TCATCATCAAAACACTTAATGAGGAAGAACTGTGTAAGAGATGGAGACACTTCGAGGCATGTAAACTGCTTGTTAGTGGTTATATTAATTATTTAACTGGAAGAATATAGCATGTAGTTACCTTACAATGTGTGGTACAAACTATGGAAAACAAAAGCTAGGGTAATAGACTTTATGGTGCTAGCCACAGCAAATGATAGCAGAGTTTTTGCAATAATTACACATTTTACTCAGAGTATTTTACACATTTTACTCAGAGTATTGCTTTATATTTATCAGGCTTGCACATCCATTCCTGAGATGTTAAGATCCTGTATGTCCAAAAAAGCCCCATACCATTTTCTTTACCTCCTGTTTATGTAGTTAATAACCGAGAGTCTATACATGCCCGCACATAAACAGTCTGGACATCTTCAAGGAATGATGAAAATGTTTAAGAAACTTCACTCATTACATACCAGGATAAGCGAATGTGTGAAACCCAAGTGGTGCCTAAGTGGTAATCAGTGTTTTATCGGTCTTTTGTTTGTTTGGTTCTCCAATTCTAGACTATATATATACATTTGAGATAGAGAAGAGGTAGCTAGCAACAAGACAAACCTTTGAAAAATCATAAAGCAAATACTTCAAAGAAAATATATGTTTTCCTGGAATACTGCACAGTGCTTAGCTGGCATGTTGTCAGCAAAAAAGAAAGAAAAGAAAAGATGAAAGAAAGAAAGAAAGAAAAGAAAAAAAGAAAGAAAGAAAGAGAAAGAAAGAAATTCAGTGGTATCTCTTATGACAGAGCACACAACATAATAAAGAGGATTTGGTCTGAATAGCGAGATGGTCCTACAATGCTTCAGACCATTTGCAGCAGTGCTTTGGGAGCCGAGCAGCCTTGTGGCAGTCTTCTTCTCTAGTGACTATTTGCTGCCAGCCCCTGAGATAAGAAACGAGCCCTACTGGTATTA
>NW_028007143.1:0-12033 GCF_054177405.1 Leptonychotes weddellii | reverse complement strand
TTCACACCTGTGCCTTCAGACTCACACCTGTGCCTTCTGATTCACACCTGTGCCTTCAGATTCACACCTGTGCCTTCTGGTTCACACCTGTGCCTTCTGGTTCACACCATTGCCTTCCTCCCAAAGCACTTGTGGCTCCATCCCTGACTGTTCACTCTGGTCGTAGATGCAGTGTGAGACTGACGGAAAGTACCAGCAAGTCAGTGTGCCTGGGAGCGGCCTCCAGACAATGAAGGATGGGGGTGGATGGGTAAATACACGTCTTCTCACCCCACACACCAGCCTAGTCACCCAGCTTCCCTGGGGGTGGGGTCTCTGTTTTCCACTGCTGTGACCCACTCTGGCTTCCCCACTCTTACCTGTGCTTCCTGGAGTCACCTCCCAAATTAACCACTTTCACCCAAATCCTGGTCTCAAGGTCTGCTTCTGAGGAAGCCCAAACTAAAACAGGTGCTTACTTAACTAAAAAGGAGGATGCATCATTTTCGTCGTAATTCCTGTGGAGAACTTCATCCTTGTCTTTACAAGTGCTCCAAATCTGCCTCTGTATCTGCCCACCTTGCCACCATTCCATTATCTATCCATCAGTCCTCTGTCTGTCCATCCGACTGGTCTAGCATCAGCTCTCCACCTATCTAGAAAAGGAGAAAAGTAGATACACAAAATGCTAATGCTCACCTCTGCATGACATGGATTAAGGGAGAGGGGCCCGAGTGTGTCCGTGTATGTGTGAGTGCCCTTGTGTGTTGCCTGAGTACTCCAAAACCAATGTAAACTCACTCTTACATTTGGGGGGAAAACATAAATGTTTTATAAATGCTTACCTATAAGACTAAAGATTTCATTCTCAACCTCCACACTCCATTGGCACTCGACTACTGGGAAGGAATGACTACATAAATATAGGTATTCAGCACCTCTTTTCCTTAAAACTGTGATTTCCCATAAAAGAGAAGAAGGAAGACAGAGACAGAAATCACACAGCAATTCAATGACTAGCTAATGTCATGTTAGCTCCTGAGGAGGTGGCTGAGCCCGTTCCTTAGCTCCTGTGTGGGATGCTCCCCTCGCCTGCTATTCGAAGACATTTACTACGGGAACACATGCCTTCATCACTCTGCCTTCACTATGAGTTATGACTCATCCTGCCTACACAAATCCACTCAACGGCTTTGGTTTGCTTCTGAATCAGTGACATTTTAGTCCCCGGTACCGTAGACCATTTCCATAAGACATATACCGTCACCAGAATGCCCTTAAATTTAGCTCAGAGATTGAATATCTTTGTCAGAAGGATCAGATTGGTTAATGGGGAACTAGAAACTATATGTATGTGACAGATCGTGTCAGCGCCCTGCCTGAGCGGGGCTGTGCCTGGGGTAGAATGAGGCCAGAGCAAGATGCAGAGAATTCTAGCAGTTCTCCAGCTTGCAGGCCAGCATCATAGGCCGTGCAGCTCCTGAGAGGGCTGAGACCACGTGGGTCATTTCCAGATTCTTTCCTTTGTGCGTGTGGGTGTGTGTGGGTGCATGTGGGTGTGTGCTTCACAGGTGGGTGGGAAATCTCAGCTGGTCTTCAGCTAACAGAAGGTCTGAGGGACCCACGACAGACACACACTTAGTGGTAGGGCCTTATGGCATCCAGGTGTTTTGGCAAACTTGGTTGGTTGGGACACACCTCCATGGAAGCCAGACATGCCCGCACCACGGCCCAGCATCAGCCGCTCAGAGTTGCTGTCCCTGGGAATTCACCTTTCTATCCTTCTTAACTTTCCCTGCTCACTTCTCCCTAAACAAGAACAAGGACGGAGTCCCTGGCAATTTGGCAGTTGCTTGGTGAAGTCTGGCCAGTGAAGCTGTCCACATTCTCCTCTGAGAGCTTCCTGAGCAGAGAGAGACAAGGACAGGACAACTGGATGTTAGCACTGCCGAGCTCTTGGAAGTTCAAAATGCCAACACTGGACGTTGATGCCTCCACTCCTTCACGAGTTCTGGTGCTGTCCTCCTGCTGTTTCCTCTGACTCTCCACCCACCCCAGCCTCCCTGAGCCACATTCCTAGACGCTCCCTCTCTCATCACCCACACAAATCATCCACCAACTCTCGAGAATTCCATTTCCTCGATGTTCTTGAACCAGATTCACTTTTCTTCATCCCCACCAATTCTACCCTATTTGAATTGACAGCCATTTCTCCACCAGAGAACACCAGAACACATTTTTTCCAAATTGCTCTCTTTGGTTCCTATCTTGGCCTTGGAGATTATTCTCCATGTTGCTGTTAATGTGTTCTTTCTACTCACACCTGATCATACCACCCTGTAGCTCAATACCCTTCAATGGCAAAATTGATTGATTCACAAGGCATAGAATGCCCCTCACCATCTGACCTTCCTCAACTTTGCCTTACCTTATAAATTGCTTAACTGTGTTTTCCTCCAAACAGAATAAATGTGGTTTTTAAAATGTTAACTTGACCTAGCTTCCCATTCAAAATCTGGTGCGAAGACCCAAATTGTTACAAAATCAATTCAGCCCTGACAGTGTGAAATCTCATCGAATCCCCTGTGATCCTCAGGAGAGAGCAGTCTCCTCACAAAACATGGATGAGCCTTGTAGCAGAAGAGCAGGGCTGGACGGGAAGAGTGGAAGGAGGTTTCTATCCATAAGCACCCCCATCAATCACCCTCAAAACACAATCCCCCCTACTCCATACTCTCAAATGTAAAGAGATTGTCTATCAAATGCTCACAAATGAGCATCCCGATAGTGAAATTCTGTGTGTGTGTGTATGTGTGAGATAAGGATCATCTCTCACATGCAATCCTAGATAATGTCCTTGGCTTAAAGTGCCTTCCCTAGCATTTCACTGCCTGGAAAATGCTTTCTTATCCTTCAAGACCGTACAATGTGTTACCACAGCATTTTTACATTTGTCTGCAAGAGAATTCATTTATAAGCTCATTTGTCCATGTGATCTATTTCCCTATTTCACAACTATTCATTACCATTCTCCCCCTGCAGTCCCATCCAGCTTCCTGAAAAGCCCCTGTAATGTGCTATTGCCCTTGGAATGAAGACAAATCACTTTAGCCAAGCTGACAAAGGCTTGCATGGACTAGTCCCTTCCCATTTCTCAACTGTCCCTAGAAGTGACACGCATCCATCTGATAATGGTGCACACACATCAGATCAGTGCACTAGGAAAGCCTAGTATGTACGAGATTTTAGCACACAGGAAGGGACACATCACAAATCATGGAGAAAATGATGATCATTTGCTATATTGTTTTGCATACATATTGTATCACTTGTTTGCATATTTTAGCTGGTTGGAAAAATCTCCATAGATTGTCACTTCACACTGTGCAGTCAATAGAATCCCAAATAGATGGAAAAGGTAAACTCTGAGGTTGAATGTGAGTTTATTTATAAATGAGAAAATATTTTCAAAGATTTTTAAAATAAATTAACATTTACTCTAAAGATGGGGAAGAATTTGTCAGTGTAAGTGCCAAAAAGGACAATACGAAAGTGAAAATTAATTGATTCGATTAGATATAGCAGTTTTTCATCCTATTGTCAACACCACAGGCAAAATCAAAGGACCAAAACACGTTGGGTGAATATTTGCAATATGTTTGATAAAGAATTTATGGTTTAAATATACAAGAGCTCATTTACATCAGTCGGTAAGGCGCTCACTGCTCTGTGGAACGGTGCCCAGCATTTTAAGGGCTCTGTAATAATGTAAACTCTTTGTTACTGTAAATATTTGTTGTTTGTTACAAATTGTTAATACTTGTTATTATTTGTTAGTATTATTAATATTGTTATTAGTACTATTTCTTTTTTTTTTTTAAAGATTTTATTTATTTATTTGAGAGAGAGAGAATGAGAGAGAGCACATGAGAGGGGGGAGGGTCAGAGGGAGAAGCAGACTCCCTGCTGAGCAGGGAGCCCGATGCGGGACTCGATCCTGCGACTCCAGGATCATGACCTGAGCCGAAGGCAGTCGCTTAACCAACTGAGCCACCCAGGCGCCCCGTTATTAGTACTATTTCTAAGATACAGTGAGAAAATACAAGGTCCAAAGTTCATTAAAATAAGGGTGAAACATAAAACAATATCACTTGTAATTAGTGAACCCTAAATGTTTAATGGATACAATTTATGTCTATCAATTTATTAAAGATTTTAAAATAAAAATCAGTTCGATCAAAGACTATTCACTTTGTGGTAACAATTAACATCATTGCCAAATCCTTCCTGCTTTTTCATCCTTGGAACACTTTTCCTGTGCCTGAAGGTAGGTGTGGATAAGACACTTAGCATGGATGAGGGAGTACGAGCACAGTTGGTGTGTGTCCCGTGTGGGTGGAGCCTCAGATCCCACCAACAAATGGCAAGACCACCTTCCCGTGCCAAGGAGGGAGCACATTTGCTATGCAGTCCCCTCCATCTCGGGCTCTTTGTGGACGATGGCAATCAGGAAACGCCAACCTGTGGTGGCCATGGGACATGCGCCGAAGAAGAAGACTTCCTGTGTGTTAAGCTCCAGAAACAGTCTGTTCTGGTTGCTACCACCTACAGGGTGCAATTTGGAGGCATCATTCATGAGAACAGTTTGACACTATATAAAGAGATTTTAAACAATCTCAGCTTTGGATTGACTGATTTCCGCTCATTCACTCGTTCATTAGGCAAACCTTTTCTAGGCTTGTGATGTGTCCGGGACACCTAGCAGGCACTGAGAAAACAGAATAGACACGTGCCCACACAGGACCTCAAAGCAATTCCCTCTCAAATAATTAGAAGCATAATAAATAAGTACACAAACATGCAAAATGCATGTTTTTCTCTATGATATTGATCAGTTAGATACAGGGCAGATACTCAAGAACAGGAGAATGTTAAAAATTATTCTAGCGATGGGGTAAAATGTTCTGCTTATTTATAATTTTAAAATAATATTCAGAGGCATGGCAAGTGTTAATTGTATAATACTTAGTGAAGAGAGCAAAGTGTGTTTAAAGTATGGCATAGTCTGAATTTTATAAAGTGTATGCTTATGTTAAAAAAAGATAAAGTTAGGGGCGCCTGGGTGGCTCAGTTGGTTAAGCGACTGCCTTCGGCTCAGGTCATGATCCTGGAGTCCCGGGATCGAGTCCCGCATCGGGCTCCCTGCTCAGCGGGGAGTCTGCTTCTCCCTCTGCCCTCTTCCCTCTCGTGCTCTCTGTCTCTCATTCTCTCTCTCAAATAAATAAATAAAAAAATCTTTAAAAAAAAAAAGATAAAGTTATACATCAAATTATTTAAATTGATTATCTCTGGGTAGAAGGAAAATAGATTTTAATTTTTCTTTGTATTTTTTGTATACAAAAGTTTAATAATGGACTTGCTGTATTTCTTAATGAAAATAAAATATAAAAGTCATTAAAAATATTTTCTACCAATTCACAGGCTCTCATGGGGATGAATTAAATTACATTTTTAGAGTGCTTACAACTTATGCATAACAACTACAGCATTATTAAAACAAAACACAGACCTAACTCCAAAAGAAACAGAAGGATAAAAAATAAATTGCAATCTGATCCCAAATGATAAAATGGTTTAGGACAAAATACTTCCAATGGCTGAGCGCCCTAAGAAATAGATTGGTTTTAGTCTGATAGGACTACAATAGGCAATTAAAGTATTAATTTGCATAATAATAGCCAACTCTCAGCCAACTCCCAATTTTAAAACAGAGCACCGAGAACACAGAGATATAAGTATTGTTTGTTATAACCATGGTGGAATTGGTGCTCAGCAATCCCAGGGATGAAAGCAAGTGGAAGGCATGCCGTCCATTGTTGGTAAAGTCCTGCTGCTCGGTCACACCAGAAGTTGGGGAGGACCACATTTGAGTTTGTTCAGGACCTTTGGTTATATATATATATCATATTATATATACTATATCATAATATTAATAATTAATGATTAATTATTATTTTAATATATAATATGTTATTTTATGTGTTGTGTAATTATTTATATATATATATATATATGTACATATATATATACACACACACACACACATATACTTATTCATTTCCCATCCCCAGTAATAAATCTTGCTCTTTACCTGACTCATTGTTTTTATGATACTTCTTGCTAGGAGCATCAGATTGGAGAATGTGGAGGGACTGTGCCAGCTTATAATTATATCAAATATATTGATTTATGCAATACTTTGGAGAAATTTCCCACCTATCTTAATCTTTATACCTTTTGAGGTAAGCAGCTCAATTACTTCAACTTCGTATTCTTAAATGAAGAAAGATAGGCAACCTTTCTGCTTTTGTGTATAATTTAGTCAAAAAGCCATTTGGTGGGACCAAGCAAGGTTGGCTTCTATTTGGAGCAGAGTTGCTGGTCTGGTGCAGTTAGGAGCATGACATGGAGGACACCTATAGGGAGGAGGATGTGGGAAGGAGTTGGGGGAAGAGGCACCTGCAGGAAGGAGGTTGTGGAAGGGAGTGGAGGGGGGGAGGCACCTACAGGGAGGAGGGGGAGGAAGTAGGGGGAGGAGGTACCTGCAAGGTGGAGGTGGAGGGTATGGGAAGGAATAGAGGGGGGAGGCACCTGCATGGGACTACTATGTTGGTTTCATATCAGGAGGAATGATCAAGGACGTGAGCATATTGAGGATCATTGGAAACAGGTCCTTCACTGTCAGAGAAGGGATTTACAAATATAAATATGGAAAGAACTTGATTTTCAATTCATAGAGGAAATCATAAGAAAAAAATAAATTCTCTCTCACTTCTTTTAATGTTTTATTTATTTATTTGAGAAAGAGAGAGAATAAGCAGTGGGGAGGGGCAGAGGGAGAGAGAGAGAAAAGGAGACTCCCTGCTGAACAGGAAGCCCAATGCAGGGCTCAATCCCATGACCTTGAGATCATGACCTGAGCCGAAGTCAGATGCTTAACCAACTGAGCCATCCAGGTGCCCCATAAATTCTCTTTTGAAATAGATACAAAAAATCCTTATGAGATATTGGCAAATTGAATTCAACCACATAATAAATATATAGCATCACCAGTAGGAGTTTACAAGAGGAATCAAAGAATGGTTAAAAATTAGAAAAATCTATTACTATTTCTGGCAAACTTTGTGACTGAGGTACACATTTTTATCTTCTCTCCCTTCTGCATCACCACTAAAGAACAAGTAAAGTTCTAGAAAGTATATCTCCCCATGAGGGACAAAGTGATGGGACAAGACACATCAAGGGAGTAAATATTCTGAAATAAAGGTAGGGGGCACTGAGCTGATGAGGAGAGAACAGAAAACTGCAGCCAAATTCCAGTGGAGAAGAAGGAGGCAGGGAAGGGCCCCAACCCTGGTCTGAAAACAAAAAGGAGAAATAAAACTCACCATTAGAACCAAGGGGACCCCACTCATGGACCTGTTCCAGCTTTCTGGATCTGAACAGCCATGGGTGTATCCCTGAGTAAGGAGTGGAGGATGCTTTGACAGAGGGGAAACCCTCTCCAAATGACATTTGGATACTAGAAATGGAAAAATCTATCTTGTCAGGCATGACGGTTAATCTAGTCACCACTTCTATGTCTCACTGGTGACAAGAAGCCAACATGCAGAGAGCACCAGCTCTTTGATAAAGCTTCTAGCATGAAGAAGAGAGGCCATAAGAAAGGGGGAAAGCCAGAGGAAACATGTGTAATGAAAGGAACAAGACGACTTTCAAAGCAAGACAGAAGAGTAAAGACAAGGTTATAACAAATAGCCTGAAAAAAAACATAATGACATTTCATCCATAAACAAGAACAGGATGCCATGAAAAAGGAACGACCAGACAAAAGAAGGCTCTTGAAAAGTAAATATTCAAAGCAGAAAGATCATATCAGTAGAAGGGTATGAGAGAAGTTACAGAATGACCCTTAGTAGGCAGGAAAAAAATGAAAAAAAGAGAAGATTGGATGGGCAAATATATTCAACTAATGGATCATTGAACATTATATCAAAAATTAATGATGTACCATACCTTGGCTAATTGAATTTAAAAAAATTTAAAAAAAAATTGAATTTAAATAGATCAATAAAACAAAACAATTAAAAAAAAAAAAAAGGAATGGAAGGGTGGTACATGAGTCCAACATGGGATTGCTAGGGTTTCAAAAAGATAAAGAAAAAAACTGCCCATAGTTTGGAAGGGTTCTCCTGTGAGCCTTGTAAATTGAATAAAAAAGAACCACCAAAAAGTAAATCTCATTATTTCAGGGAATAAGGGGTGATCTGAAAAACAGGTTGATTTAAAAATTAGCTCATATTTAAAAGGTAAGAAATAAAGGTTCACTTCACATTTCTCTTCACCAACTTCGGAAGCTTGAAGACAATTTAGTAGGTCATTCAAAATTTAATGATTTTTAACCTGGAATTCTATACCCAGTCAATGACTAACTAGATTCAGAGATTAAATGCAGTTATTTGGCACTCAAAACAAATAAATTGCCAAGGCACGGCTCCTGCCAGCCACTGAAATCTGAGGGTAACAGACAGAGAGAGTACATGAGGGCAGGGTAGAGGTGAGAGTGCAGAGGGCCATGGAAGCCACGGTCACATGCCTTCCCTGTCAGGTTCATCAAGTGCAGGGGACACCTGACCAGCCCCAGAGTGTGGGCCACAGTAGCTCCAGCCTATTCCCTTCCCCGGAGGAATCAAGAACCAAGAAACAGAGAGCCTTGGATCCAGGACACAAGACCATTCACCAGCAGAGCGCAGTGAAGAGAAGCCTTGGGTTTGGTGTCCTGCCACAGACCAAGAAAGCAGGTATGAACTCCTTATTTAGAAACACGGAGATCAATATCTCACCACGAAAATGACAATCTTAAGAGTGACTATTTTTGTAGAATAAGAAAGGGGGCTGGGCAGAGAGTAGCAGGAAGCTGCTGTATTTTGCTCTCAGGTTTCGTTTGTCTTTTTTACCATCCAATTTTTGAAATGTCATATTTACCATTTGGGTAAAAAAGGAAAAAATAATTTAAATGAATCTAGAAAGATAAATTCCAGTGTAACTTGCCACATTAATAGACCAAAGGAGAAATGAGTTATTCTCTTACCTTAGACATAAGAAAAAGGTTTCATAAAAGTCAGCAGCCATTCATCAGGAGACAAACAACCCTTAACAAGCCAGGGAAGGAGGGGCTTTCTTTGACATGGGAGAGTATCTGCTAAAAAACTAAAACAAACATCGCACATTGCGGTGGAATATTAGAAGCATCTTATTTAAAATCAGAATTAACACCAGGTGGCCAGGACTAATTATGAAAAAAAAAAAAAAAAAAAAAAACCTGAAAAGATGATGCAAATGAATGCAGAGGAACTGTCCCATTCTTAGAGGAGTAGACCCAGTGTTGTAAACCTGTCAAGTCTTCCCAAATTTGCTTGTGAATTTAAAACAATTTCAGTTAAAAGCCCTGCAGAAATCATTTTGTGAAAGCTTACTAATTAATTCAGAAATTCATATGGAAAATTAAAGGTGCTTTTGAAGATAAGATAAGATGGATAAGATGCTTTTGAAGAGTCAGAACTGGGGGAGGAAGTCTCGGGGCCAACGTGAAAGGGCCGTGGGGAAGGGCTGTCATGAAACGCGTGGTGTGTGTCGGGGGGAAGGAACAGAACAGTGTCCAGCTAGGAAGCCGCACTCGTGGGGACTGTGCTGGGAGGCAAGCAGCACCTGACCAGCCGGGAGGAAAGAGACTATTCCATGAGTGCCGTCAAGACCATCAACAGTCCATTTGGAAAAATAAAGTAAAATGAAATTAGATTCCTAATTTGCACAATCCACAAATAACTCCACTAGGGATGAAGAACCTAATGGGTAAAAGAACCAGAGAAGATCCTTCTTTGTCCTAGCGATTATAAAGTTATCCTATAGTTTTTTAAATTATTTAATTATTTAATTATTTAATTAATTATTTATTTAAATTATTTAATTATTTTAATTATTTAAATTATTATTTAATTAATTATTTATTTAAACAACATAAGAACAATAAATAATAAGTAACCTCAAGCAATAAAAAACATAAGTAAATGTAATTATTTCAAAATATGAAACTCTGGTATCTTAAAAGACACTGTAAGTATTTAAAATACAAGTAACCGTCTGGAAGAGAGTAATTTCAACGTATGTAGCAAGCGAGAGAGAAGTATGCACAAGAAAGGAGGAACTTTTAAGAATCAACGGGTAAATGAAGAGCCAACTCATAGAAGAAATGTGAACATATATCCTAACCATGACAAGATGCTCACCTTCAGGAATAACCAGGGAAATGCACATTAAAACAGCAAGGAAGGGCTTTTTTTTTTAAGATTTTATTAATTTATTTGACAGAGCACAAGCAGAGAGCAGCAGGCAGAGGGAGAGGGACAAGCAGGCTCCCCGCTGAGCAGGGAGCCCGATGTGGGGCTCGATCTCAGGACCCTGGGATCATGACCTGAGCAGAAGGCAGATGCTTAACTGACTGAGCCACCCAGGTGCCCCAGGAAGGGCTTTTTTTTTTTTTTTTTTAAGTGAAAGAGAGATTGGCAGAGGGGAGGTACGGTGGAGTAACGTGTGGGCCAGAAAGTGTGGGATGTGGCCTTTCCTGTCCTGCTTGCAGGGCGTCTAACTAGCTCCACGATCTTAGGGGTAGTGTGTGAGCATCCTGAAAAATAAACAGTGTGCATACCCTGCAAACAAGCAATTCCACCTCTGGATGTGTAAGCTAGATGAATGATAGTGCATGCTCACCAGGAGATACCTACAGGATTGTGTATTGGGCACAGATTGTAACACTCGAAGTTTGGGGACAAACTGAATGTCCATCAGCTGGAGATAGAATATATAACATGGTACCAGTTGTAATGTAAAGACTCAACCACCATATTTCTCTCCCCATATCAGTACAGACATGTCTTGGAAACAAAATATAGAATAAAAGAGGAAAATATACATCAGTAAATATTGCATCAGGTCTTCACAAATTAATAGTAGACACAAAATAATATGTAATTTTGGGAATGCAATATATTATCTATGAATATAAAAACAAGAATAGTATATATTTTTTCTTTCTAATGATGCTGGACTCTTAGCACAGAAGTTGGGGTTCACAGGACTCCTCCTGGTGGGGGCTAACAGTGATTTTAGCTATATCTTTAATATCTTAGATCTTTAAATAGAGCATAATCAAAGCATTTACAAATGTCAACTGCAAAGTATAGATAGTAGGAATATGGGATTTTGATTTTCTATTCTTAGTAGTTATCTCAATTTTAAAAATTTAAAATTTAAAACTTTAAAAATTTTAATTTTAAAAATTAAAAAAATAAAATTAGTTGGTAAAAGGATCCATAATAATCAAAACAGTGTCGCATCAGTGTGGCTTGGCCAAGCCTGCCCTCAGATCTACTATCTCTATGCGTTAGGATTTTATGCATTTGATCTTGTAGTAATATTTAATAAAACTTCAAAGTCACATTCGAGCCATTTAAACTATGCAACTCTGAGAAAGAAAAACTCAATTGGAGTCCCAGGGCTTTAAAATATGTGTAGCTTTGATAATATCTCATGTTCATATGAATCCTTTCATCCCCAGAATATTAAGCTCCTCAGACACGTTAGCTCAAGGATCCCCACAGTCCCCTGCGAGGCAGGAGATTGGCTGGTGTTATTTAGAAGAATCCAAACAGCGATAAATTTAGATGCTGCAAGTCAGCAAAAAGGTAGGTGGAAGAACCATGATTCAGGGTTGCGACATCCAGAATATGTTGCCATGTCATTTGGGTTACTTGTCCTTTCTTCATTGACAGCCCCTGCCCATCTTTTCATTACACATGCTTAATTCCTCAATTCATGTGTCCATGGTCTTCTTCTGCAGCTCCTTCGGCTTAACTATTTGTTTTACATTTTATTTTATTTTATTTTGTTATGTTAGTCACCATACAGCACATCATTAGTTTTTGATGTAGTGTTCCA
>NW_028007142.1:0-1250 GCF_054177405.1 Leptonychotes weddellii | reverse complement strand
CCGCCTGCGTCCTCCTTCTGTCCCGGGAATCTGACTCAGTTTCTCCGCGGAGCCTCCCGTGTGCGGCGCCCCATCAGGATGTGACAGAGCAGAGGGGCCCGGTGATCCTTATGTCCGTGGTGGCCACGGGGGCGAGGGACAGTGCACCTGTTCCGTGTTTAAGCACATCTCAAGAACCGGTGACGTCATCGCAGGGAAGGCGCGGTCTCCCTGGGTTTGGACCTGATCCTTTGACACCGCGAGGCCCCGCCCTCCATCCCCCCCTCCACTTCTCTAGCCTCAGGTCAGCCAAACGTTCCCCTGTCCACCGCCCCCGTGGGACGTGGGACCCTGCGGCCCCAGCCAGGCACGGCCACAGGTGGGACACATTAGAATACTCGGGTGTGTTGGGGCGCCTGGGTGGCTCAGTCGTTAAGCATCTGCCTTCGGCTCAGGTCACGGTCCCAGCGTCCTTGGATCGAGCCCCGCGTCGGGCTCCCGGCTCAGCGGGAAGCCTGCTTCTCCCTCTCCCACTCCTCTGATTGTGTTCTCTCTCTCGCTGTCTCTCTCTCTGTCATATAAATAAATAAATAAATCTTAAAAAAAAAACAAAAAAGAATACTCGGCTGTGCGTTATATTCTGCAAGGAAAGTCACGGCAGATCAAGTCTGTAGTCAGTCCCTGTGAATGTGAAATGTAAAGGGCTCTATTTCCTTCTTCAGATGATGCCGGATGTGGCAGAGCCGTGAACAGAGAAAAAAACAACACTGAGTTTTACCCTTAAAAGTGGGAGTGCTGGGGCGCCTTCGGTTAGACGTCTGCCTTGGGCTCAGGTCATGATCTCAGAGTCCTGGACCAGCCCTACCAGGCTCCCTGCCGGCAGGGAACCTGCTTCTCCCTCTCCTTCCTGCTCGTGTGCTCTCTCTCACTACCTCTCTTGAACAAACAAATAAATAAATAAAATCTTTTAAAAAAAGTGTGAGCGCTATGGTATGTGAATTATATCCACATTTGTCAACACGAATTTAAAGGCCAAAATAGCTAGGAAACCATGCCTCCTGCCCACCAAAGAAATACTTTATGTCTCCATGGATTTGCCTATTGTGCATATTTTATATAAGTTCACTCATGCTCTGTGGTCTTGTGCATCTGATGTCTTTCACGTAGCATATTTTCAAGATGCATTCATAGTACAGCATGTGTCCCTGCTTCATTCCCTTTTGTGGCTGAATAATCCTCCATCCCATGTATATGCTGCACTCTGTTCATCC
>NW_028007141.1:0-956 GCF_054177405.1 Leptonychotes weddellii | reverse complement strand
TTTTGGATACTAGCCCTTTATCTGATATGTCATTTGCAAATATCTTCTCCCATTCTGTCAGTTGTCTTTTGGTTTTGTTGACTGTTTCCTTTGCTTTGCAAAAGCTTTTTATCTTGATGAAGTCCCAATAGTTCATTTTTGCCCTTGCTTCCCTTGCCTTTGGCGATGTTTCTAGGAAGAAGTTGCTGTGGCTGAGGTCGAAGAGGTTGCTGCCTGTGTTCTCCTTTAGGATTTTGATGGACTCCTGTCTCACATTGAGGTCTTTCAACCATTTTGAGTCTATTTTTGTGTGTGGTGTAAGGAAATGGTCCAGTTTCATTCTTCTGCATGTGGCTGTCCAATTTTCCCAACACCATTTGTTGAAGAGACTGTCTTTCTTCCATTGGACATTCTTTCCTGCTTTGTTGAAGATTAGTTGACCATAGAGTTGAGGGTCCATTTCTGGGCTCTCTATTCTGTTCCATTGATCTATACACAAATCAGTCTTAAGATTTGCTTCTGGGGAACCCAACCTAAGACACTAAGTTTGCCTGGGCCCACAATGTGTAAAATATATTTGAAATGATCATGTTATTCTGAGCTTTCTTGGCCCATCAAAATCCTGGAGGTTTTATTTGTTTTGTTTTGTTTTGGTCTGGTTTGTTTGTTTTTGGGGGGAAGAGGTCAGGCCTTAGGTAAGTCCTATGAACCATCTTCCCTTTGCCGAAAATCAAACAAACAAACAATACTCCTTCTGGAATAAAATGTCCTTATCAGTTTTCCAAGGTTCTTTCTCTGAATGGAATAGGCACCAAGCAAACTACATGGACAGCACATTCTGTCAGCAGGGTCCATTCAAACGAGGATGGGATTTCCAACCCTTTCTGGAATCCCACTCAGTTCCCCTCTCAGACTTCCCTGAAAACATTCCCAGGCCATTTGAAAATTCTCTTTTTCGGGCGCCTGGGTGGCTCAGT
>NW_028007140.1:0-956 GCF_054177405.1 Leptonychotes weddellii | reverse complement strand
TATCTTCTTGTGGAGACAGAGTTCAACCCAGAACACGACCCTGCCAGGATGAGCTCACCGGTAACCCAAAGCAGATCAGTCCAGTGAAGTTGGGATGAAGACCAGTCTCTCCTCGGCTGGTTGCCATTGGTCTAGTGAACAGCTCACGCTCCCGTCCACTTTCGAGCTTCTCCTTCTCCCTGCTGCAGGGCTGCAGGTCTTCATCCCCAGATGGAGGGCGGGTGATCTCTTCTGTCTCTGCCCCTCCTTCACCCCTCCTTCTCCTCGTCGGACAGCTTCTTTCTCCATCAGGGGCAGGGCGGGAGGAGGGCAAAGTAGCACAGACGCCTCCTTGCTTGGTGCTTTTGGTAGTTTGACCTGCCTAGCTGGCCGCCCTCCGTCACGCTGGAGGCCACCTGGTGGCCTTTCGGGGTGCAGAGCCTGTGACATGGGCAGGGGCTCTCTGGCAGACCTCGGTGCCCACGCCCAGCTCCTGGTTCAGTGATCCTGCTTCTCCGTGTCCTTGCTGTAGGGTTCATGCCCACCTACCTTCCTGCCCTCCACGTGCCGCCGGGAACTCGCGCATCCTGGTTCCAGCACACGCAGGCTGTGCAGGGGGCTCCCATTCCTGCCCCCTGTCCTCACCTGGCCACCATGGTGGCCTTTGCCGGCCTCTAACTTCTGAGTTCCTCGGCTGCTGGGGCTCCCGCGTGCACACAGCTTTCCCCGGAGCACCCGCGCCCCGTCTGCTGAACCACCGTGTGCCTGAGAATTTCTGCAGCTGGGCACACAGCCAGCCTGCGGGGGGCGAGGTTATCCCCCCAACTTTTTGCAGGCTCCCTCTGGTTCTCTTGCAACCACCCCTCCTGTATGTGGGAGGGAAGCAGAACCCCACATACACCTTCAGTAGACACCTCTCCTTCTGCTGTTCCTTCTCCAAAGGGAGGCGTCTGTTAGGTTGGGTCTAGCAGCTCCCC
>NW_028007139.1:0-956 GCF_054177405.1 Leptonychotes weddellii | reverse complement strand
CATGCGTAAGAATGAAACTGGACTACTGTCTTCCGGCATACACAAAAATAAACTCAAAATCAATTACAAACTTGACTGTTAAGACTGAAATCATAACACTCCTAGAAGAAAACATAGTCAGGAAGCTCTTTGACATTGGTCTTAGCAATATACTTTTTGGACCAGTCCCCTCAGGCAAGGGCCACAGAAGCTAAAATAAACAAGTGCCTTAATAGCAAACTGAACAGCTTTTGCCAAACAAAGGAAACCTACAACATAAGGAAAAGGCAACCCAGTGAATGGGAGAAAACATATGCAAAAGGTACATCCAGTGAGAGTTAATACTGAGAATATGTAACGAACTTATACAACTTCATGCCAAAACCACAAATAACCTGATTTAAACATGGGCAGAAGACTTGAATCGGCTCTTTCCCAAAGAAAACACAGGTGGCCAACAGGCTTCCGAAAAGCTGTTCAACATCACTGATCATCAGGTATCAAAACCACAATGAGATATGACTTCCTACCTGTCAGAGTGGCTATTACCAAAAAGACAAAAAATAACAAGTGTTAGCGAGGATGTGGAGAAAACGGAACCCTCGCGCACTGTTGCTGGGAATGTACATTGGTGCAGCCACTATGGAAAACACTACGGAAGGTCCTCAAAAGATTAAATATAGAAATACTGTATGACCCAGCAATTCCACTTCTGAAGAAAACAAAAAACACCAATCCGGAGAGATATAAGCATCCTTGTGTTTCTGGCAGCATTATTTACAAGGGCCAAGATACTGATGCAACCCTAAGTGGCTGTTGATAAATGTATAAAGAAGATGAGGTATGTATACATAAGGAATATAACTCAGCCGGAAAAATGAATGCAATCTTAACATTTGCAACAACTTGAATGGACCTAAGAGTATTATGCTAAGTGAAATGAATCACAGAAAAACAAATCTACTAGGATTTCACTT
>NW_028007138.1:0-956 GCF_054177405.1 Leptonychotes weddellii | reverse complement strand
TTTTTTTAAAAATCTTACAACTTTGATAAACCTTTTTCGTTTTGAATTTAGATCCATGATTACTTCACCTTGATTACTTTCTGCTGGTGGCGCCTCAGAAGACCAAAGTTCACATCCACATTAAGAAGCTGTGTGACTTCTGGTAAGTTACTTAATTTCAGGAAGCGACAGTGTCCATGTCTATGAGATAGAGATCTAGTCCTGCCCCTGGCCTGCTTGCCTCAGGCTGTGAAAGATCATCATACAAAAAGTAGATGTAAAAGTCCTTTCTGAGAATTCAGCTCCCGCACAGCTACCCAGGATGCTTCACATTTGCGCATTTGTCCACCATGGCAATCGGTCTACCAGATGGCCCCAGTGAAGGATGCTTCTTGGCCCTCATTCCCTGGTGGGTAGGCCTTTCCCCTTGAGTCTAGGCTGGTCCTATGTCCCATTTCTAAGTCACAGATGCACTAGAAGTGATACGGGGTGATTTCTGAAGCTGGCCACAGGATTACCTGAAATTATAAAAGAGACTCCAAGAGAGAACAATCCAGTTGGCCCTGTCAATCCACAAAACCAGAAGAGGTAGTAATGCATTTTTGTTTTAAGCCACTAGGTTTGGGGCTGTGTTGTCACACAATAATGGATGAGCAAAACATCTGCCAAATTTTCTTCCAGTACCTTGAATCTGGAGCAAGTCTAAAGCTTAACGTTTAAAAGGTGTTGTCTTTGGAACCAGACAGCCTGGTTCTCAATTTTTGCCACCAGTCTCTCTGCAGCTATATCAGCTCAGGCAAATTATTAAACTCTCTCAGCCTTACTCTACCAGTCAGTAAAATGGGCATGATTACAGTACCTGCTTCATGGCACTGTTGAGATGATCAGATCAGATAATGCACATAAAGTCCTTAGCCCAATATCTGGCACATGGTCCTCATATATTTCTTTTTTTTTTTTTTTTAAAGATTTTATTT
>NW_028007137.1:0-957 GCF_054177405.1 Leptonychotes weddellii | reverse complement strand
AAAGAGGGCACCTACTGCATGGAGCACTGGGTGTTATATGCAAACAATGAATCATGGAACACTACATCAAAAACTAATGATGTAATGTATGGTGATTAACATAACATAATAAAATTTTAAAAATGTAAAATAAAGTAGAAAAAAATTAGATATGTACTAAGCAACACTGAAAAACATGCTAAATGGAAAAAGTAAAAACGTTGACAAAGTGGATAGGACTTCTGGGGGGCGGGGATATAAATGAAGGGTCGTGCGCATGCGGCAACACCATGTCCTTCTGGCGCCTACACGAATAGGTACATGTACTCGTACACGTAGAGCCCGAACACGTACACTCAGCCACAAGAGCACACGCGATGCGGCGAAGGGGGTGGAGACAGTGACTTCACCAGGACGGAAAGCAGGGCACAGAAAGATGGGAAAGAGAGGGTTCCTGTCAGCTTTAGCGCCTTGAGGACCACTTAGGTCTTCCCAGCTGTTCCTGTTTGGGTCCCCTCTGCTGTGCCCCTGCGGCTGCTGCAGAGTTCAGCCACATGAGAGCGACCGACGCCCCCAGGACAGCAGGACGGCCCCCCTGATGCACACCCTCAGCGCCAGCCCGCGAGCTGCCCCGTGAACACGTGGCTGTAGAAAACGTTAGAGCCCCCAGACCCAGCAAGGGTTGAACACCCCGGCTTTGACCAGTAGGAATTGTGAACTGCCATCAGTTCTTTCCTTTCGTCCCCACATAGAAAGTTCTGAGAAGCAATCATCCCTATAGCTTCGTTTATGGCATGCTCTGCAAGATCAAAGAGCCAGCCTTCCTCGCTGCCTCTGGCTCAATGTGCTGTCTCCCCACTTCTGTCCCATGAGCCTGCATAGCCTCATAACCTGTTAGCTCAGACACCTTTTCCTCAGGCCCTGTTTTCTGGAGAACCTGGCTCAGACAGGCAGACGAGCGAAGGAGATTTGTGTGCC
>NW_028007136.1:0-957 GCF_054177405.1 Leptonychotes weddellii | reverse complement strand
CTGAGGTCAAAGAGGTTGCTGCCTGTGTTCTCCTTTAGGATTTTGATGGACTCCTGTCTCACATTGAGGTCTTTCAACCAACTCACACAATTTTTGATAATTGTTCTTCTAGCCTTTCCATTGCAAATAAAAAGAAACTTTTAGTATCATTAAACATGTGAATTTATTCTGTGAACAAAATATTTTATTAATGTATACGTCTACACATTACACATAATCATGTATGCATCTCAAGAATATCGAAATACCCTAGAGACTTCTAGGACTAGACTTCTAAAGACTAGAAGGTTTTCTTTTCCTAAAGATTTTGTTTATTTATTTGAAAGAGAGAGCGTGAGTGGGGAGAGGGGCAGAGGAGGAGGAACAAGCAGACTCCATGTGGGGCCCAGAGCCCAACACGGGGCTTGATCTCACAACCCTAAAATCATGACCTGAGCCAAAACCAAGAGTTGGATGCTTAACTGACTGAGCCACCCAGGCATCCCTAAAAACTAGAAGCTTTTACACCATGCAAGCATACAAGGCCTACAGAATAAGTACCCGTATATTTTAGCCTCTCTTTTATTCTTTCTGGCAGATACGACTACAAACTACTAAGTAGTAATATTATTTTTAAACATCTTTTCAGCTTCTGACACTCATCATCATTCTAGCCTATGGAAGTATGTTGAGATACAAAAGCAATTAAATATTTTGTGGTCAAATATCTTCACTATGAAAGACCAGATGATAACAGAATTTAATTTCTGGCTCACCTGAAATCCCACTACATCATCATGATCAGCAACCTTGAATGATAAGAAATTTGGTGACTGCAGGACCAGGGAGCTACCCAAGATTCAGTCTCTTTAAAATTGCACTGAATACTAATCTGTTTTTAATTAAGAATGAAAATTCATTCTTAATCAAATCATTAATTTAACTGATTAATCCAAAAAGGCATAAAATCAGGCTCTG
>NW_028007135.1:0-957 GCF_054177405.1 Leptonychotes weddellii | reverse complement strand
AAAAAAAAACAAAAACAAAAACAAAACCCAGCTAATACAAATATAAGCTGTATTTTTGAAATATACAATCATATATTCCAATCATTAAAAATAAGATAGTAATGAGATACACAAGTCATGTTTACATATGGCAATCATTTCTAGAATCTTAGGTAAAGTAGGACTTACAGGTAAGTAGGCTGGGGTGAGGTGGGAGCTGTAAGGATAGAGAAGAGAGAAACTTTTATGTGAGTGGAAAAAGAGATTCATGCCTCGCTTGCTACTGCCCACACCATTTCTCAGTTATGTGGGCACAGGCTCTTTCAAGGCCCCACGAGGATTCTGGGAAGGTAACAGCCTCAACTCTAGCTCTCTGTGGGGAGAGCTTCACTACTGTGCTGAACATTCCTCTTCTCTGTAGCTGGAAGAGGACTCCTACTTACTGCTCATACCCGGAGAAACCTGATGTTCTAGAGCAGGGCTTCTCAACAGTGACTGCCCAATTGAGAGCTTTTGGAAAATATGCTGAGCCCTGCCTAGAGATCATGATTTAACTATTGGGGAAAAGTCTGGGCATCAAAGCACCCTAGATGATTCTAATATACAGCTAGAAATTTGAGAAACATTTCTAGAAGCCTCTTCATTTGTCCCTCCCTCAGTCACCCTCTTATAACAGCTTGTTTGTGGCTAATACATGGCAAAAGAATCTTATTTCTCCCTGACTGATATTACCTGAGTTTCAAATAGCCTGACTTTTATAGGTGCTGAGGAACCTACACTCACTGAAATGAGAGGCCAAAGAGAAATCACAGGTCACTCATATGAAGGAGGGAGACAAAAACAATCAGAACAGGTGACTCCTAATAAGGCAGATTATGGAAGAAACAGAAGAGAACTTAAGAAAATATGTATTTTTTTTTTTTAAAGATTTTATTTATTTGACAGAGGGAGATACAGCGAGAGAGGGAACACAAGCAG
>NW_028007134.1:0-957 GCF_054177405.1 Leptonychotes weddellii | reverse complement strand
TTTTTTTTTTTTGTGGTAAGATCATTCAAGATCCATTCTCTAAGCAATATTGAAATATATGATACAGTATTGGCTATAATCCCCATACTATACATTAGATAGCCCAGGCCTTGTTAATTTTACAACTGGAAGCTTGTACTCTTTGACCAATATTTATCCACTTCCCCCATCGCTAGACTTCTGGTATCCACCATTCTACAGTATCTGAGATCAGCTTTTTTTTTTTTTTTAGATTCCATATAGGTAAATTTATAAAGTGTTAGTCTTTGTCTTTTATAGCACTTAGCTTAATGCCCTTGAGGTTCATTTGTTGTCAGGGCAGGATTTCCTTCTTTGTCATGTCTGAATAATACTGTAGTGTGTGTATGTGGTGGGGGTGGGGGGAGGGTGGTATGTACTGCATTTTCATCCATATATCTGTTGATGGACCTTTTGGTTATTACCACATCTTGGTTATTGTGAGTAGTGCTGGAATAAACATGGCGGTACAGATATCTCTACAAGAACTTGACTTCATTTCCTTTGGCTATACACAGCAGTGGGGTTGCTGGGTCACAGAGTAGTTCTACTTTGAATTAAGGAATCTCTATACCGTTTTTCACTGTGGCTGCACCAGTTCACATTCCCACCAACAGCGCAGCAGGGTTCCCTTTTCTCTACGTCTTTGCCAGCATTTGGTATCTCTGATGCTAGCCATGCTAATGGATGTGAGATGATACCTCATTGTGATTTTTGATTTGCATTTCTGACTAGTGATGTTGGTGAACTTTTCATGTCACATCAACCATCTGCAGGTCTTTGGAAAAGTTTATTCAGTTCTCCCCATCTTTAAAATTGATTTTTTTTTCCCCCTCTGGTTAGAGTCATAAGAGTTCCTTGTATATCTTAATTATAAACTTCTTATCAGTTACAAGATCTGCAAATATTTTCTCATCCCAAATGCTTTTTCATTTTGAT
>NW_028007133.1:0-957 GCF_054177405.1 Leptonychotes weddellii | reverse complement strand
TCATACACTCACACACACACTCACACACACCCATAGTCATACACTCACACACACACAGTCACATACACACTCACACGTACCACCTCCCCACTCTCACGCTCAGGCACACACTCTCACCTATACTCATACACACTTGCACACATATACACACTCACTCTCACACATGCACTGCTGTCCACAAGTCCCTATGGGCCCTGGGTTTTTTCAGCTCAGCTTTGGCCAACGAATGCCTCTCCTGTTGTCTAAAACCACCTTTCCTCTTTACAGGCCCTGACTGGCCAGTGGCGGGCACCCCGTTCTCGGGTTAGGGGCCAACTTTCACCCAATCCAGGGCAAAGTGACATCTGGTGTTCAAGGGGAGGAAGTGAAGGCTGTGGCAGGTGGTGGGGAGAAATTACTCTTGTCGCTCTTATGAAGAGCCCCCTATGGCAAACCGGGGATGCCTGTCTCCCAGGGACAGCGGTTCACCCTCCTGCAGCAGGACACCCAGACCCAAATCAGCTACCCACACCCGGATTTTAATTCCTATGTCCTTCTGTGGCCCCCGCGAACCACTCTAAGATGGAGTGAGCACCCTTTTCCCAGCCAGAGAAGAAAAAAGTGAGAATGGCTTTGGCTTGGTCTCTTCTTGGCCCTGGAGGCTCTGCTACCACCTGGACACTAACCTCTACTCAGCCCTGCCCGGCGGGTCCATGATACCCTCTCCCCTCCAACTTCTAATGACAAAGCATCCCTCAGTGTTCCCTTGCCCTCCAGCCCACTGCTGTGCTGGGCACTGTGAGCTAGGCCCACCACCACGCTGACCCTCCTGCATCCGGGCTCCGCCCAATGCTCACGCCGACTCAGAGTCAGGTACTAGAAGCTGGCTCCTGTGGCTGCTCTCAGACCCCTCATTTCTTCCTCCATAGCAAGCTTAGATGACAAGCAGTCTTCCCCGACTCACGCTTATGTGTGTGC
>NW_028007132.1:0-957 GCF_054177405.1 Leptonychotes weddellii | reverse complement strand
GAAACAATATGTCCAGAAAAAAAGAACTTAAAAGATTAACTGTATTTGGAGGGATCAAATACAATTAACTGCAGAAGAATCCCAAGATATTCCTCCTTAAAAAAAAAAAAAAAGAAGTTAAAATGAAAAGGATCTTGAGAAAAGGTGTGTCCCTCCAGGTGTGTTTGGGAATCAGTTTAGAATAAAGAGTACTAGCCAAACTAGAGTATAAAGACTCCTGAAAATATTTTTACCTTTCCCCCAAAGAAAAAGGCTTAGCTTGAAAATAGGAGAATGTGTAAACAATGCAGTTATCTTATCAAGTAAGGCAGAAGAGGTAGGGATATAAAAGTGTTCTTCCATTAAGGCAACTTGATGTACTCGAACAAGAATTTTAGGGACATCTAGAAAAAGTGACAAAGCTCTTTCTGTATGCTATATTTCTGTTTTGCTTTTTAAAATAAAGTATGTCCTGGACTCATATGCAGCTGGATTTGGGAGAGCCATTATATGTCATTGAATAAGCTCTGTATATGATTTAAGAACAATTCCTTATTCAACATCTGTTCCAAATGGTCACTTTGCCTTGGTTTGAAAACCTCCAGCAAAAACTCAGTCCCTCACAGGGAAACCTACTGTGGACACTTCCAGAGAAGCTGCCTCTGTTGACCCCAAGGGTGGCCCTTCTAGATCTCTCAGGAACACATACCCGCACACCTCAGGGCTGAGTCAAGAACAGTACCAAGGCCTTGTTATCCTTAGGGTAAATATTCTAGAAACTGCAGCTAAAAGTTATGGTTCTTTTTATGCTCGCATGTATCTAAAGACATGATCTTACTCTCTGGTTCCAAGATGTGAGACAAGTAAGCAGGTGGATTTAGATCACAATTTTACCATTTTTTTTTTATTCTTATGTTAATCCCCATACATTACATCATTAGTTCTAGATGAAGTGTTCCATGATTCATTGTTTGTGCA
>NW_028007131.1:0-12034 GCF_054177405.1 Leptonychotes weddellii | reverse complement strand
TTTTTTTTTTCTTAACATATATTGCATTATTTGTTTCAGAGGTACAGATCTGAGATTCAACAGTCTTGCACAATTCACAGCGCTTACCAGAGCACATACCCTCCCCAGTGTCTATCACCCAGTCACCCCATCCCTCCCACCCCACCCCCACTCCAACAACACTCAGTTTGTTTCCTCTCAGGCCTCTGTTTTAAGAACACTAATCCCATAACTGAGGGTTCTGCCCTCATGACTTAGTCACCTCCCAAATGCTCCCCTTCCTAATACCATCACCAAGGGCATTAAGTTTTCAACATATTAATTTGGGGAGAGGGACACAAACATTCAGTGTATGATAGTCACTAAGAAGTCATTGAGTTTAACTCACAAATATTTATCCATTGGTTTGCTTATGAGTATGGCTTAGATATGCACAGTGCTTAGAATAAAATGGAATCATACATACACACACACACACACACACACACACACACACACACAAAATCCAAGTATGTCTACAACCTTGTGACTCCAAATTGAGATGAGCAAAGTACAGTGGCTATGGAACTAAACAGAGTTACTATGTCAGCTAAATTTGCACTGTATCACTATATTCCTAATGGTACAGCCAATTGATCCCCAATTACGGTAATAACATTAGGTGAAATTCTGTACCTGTAGAGTAAGCTAAAATAAGAGGCTGATATGCAAATGGTATTAACTAGTTTTTTCTTGGGGGAAGATCTGGAAAGGAATTTAAAAAGGGCAGAACCATAAGTAATGAAGCCACAAATAAAAGAAATTCTATATGGACAAAAAGTATCAATTTAATTCTGTGTGCCTGTGGAAACTTTTGGTACAAAATATTTTTAAAATTTTATTTCACCTACTAATCACTTTTTCAAATCTGTGTGATTAATGGTTCATGCACGCACATAACCACATGGACTCACCCATTCTCTTCGGTAGCGCCATTTAGAAAGAACCTTCGGGATAGCAAGTGGAGGAAGCTCTTTCCCTGGGTGACCTGTACAAAATGACCTGAGATTAGAGCCATTGAACCAGCCTAGGACTTGACAGCTTTTCCTGTCCTTATATTTACCATGGCTTGCCACCACTTAGAGGAGGTACTAGAGAAGAATAAAGAAGAAATCCTGGAATTTAAATGTACTTAGACAGTGATGATATTAAGAAAGAGTTAAAATCAATACAATAAAGGTATCTGACATGATAATGTGATTTCTACATACAAAAAAATTAAAATGATAAAGAATCATTGATGTCATAACAAATAATATGAGGAGAAAAACACTCAGAAAATTTTACATACTCACTGTATTAGTTTTTATTGCTATGTATCAAATTATCCAGGAATTCAATGATGTAAAACAAGAAATATTTATTATCTCATAATTTCTATGGGTCAGGAATCAGGGCATGGGTTAGCTGGATGCCTTTGGCTAAAGGTTTCTCATGAGGTCACAGTCAGGGGGTTTTGAAGACTCAACTGGATTTGAGGGAAGAGTAGCTTCTAAACTCACTCACCTGATTGTTGTCACACTTCAATCTTTCACTGCATGGGTCTCTCCACAGAGCTGCCTCACAACACGGCAATTGGCTTCTCCCAGAGTAAGAGAGCCATGAGGGCGTAAGCATCCAACATGGAAGCCATAGCCTTTTGCAACCTGACCTTGGAAGTGACATTCTGTTATTCTTGTCTAGTATATTCTTGTCTATCCCTGAAAATTGAGCAATTATTTAATTCTCCCTGGAAATTTTGTATGGTAAATATATCTTTGTCCCTGTTTTGTAGATATAGAAACCAAAGCCCAACTAATTCAGGTAGGTGTACCAAACTTGCACAGATCTGAGTAGCAAAAACCAGGATTCAAATCTAGGCAGGGGGCTGCAGAGTCCGAGGCTTAAATATCATGTTACACAGCATTTCCATAGTATACTGCTTAAAATGTAACACATGCGGTGATAGTGGTGTTTTTGATGGTGAGAAAGAAGAACAGCCATTTGCTCAAGTCTTAATTAAAATGTTTCAACATGAGAACATATCCAAGATGTGTGTTTAGGAGAGGCAAGAAGCTTAAATACTTCCTAGAAAGACTGAGGAAAGCCACTCACAGTTCAGTGTTGGTCTGTGAAGTGTTAACTATTCATGGGAACACCTCAGTTGTATTAATACAGGATAGGATGGAGGAGTAGAAAGTCTGGGATCACAGTTTAGCAGCCAATCATTGGATAATATGCTTGAGCAGGAGAGGTGAGGAGGAGCAACTGAACCTAAGTTTGACTTGCCCTGAAAAATATTTCAGCTCCTCGAGATCTGATAAGTGTAAGTTTTCTCTATATATTTTATTATTTTACATCTTACTATTTTTCCCCACTTCAAAATGTTATACATCATTGTCTGGGGGCTGGACCTCATCACAACCATAAAAAACCATAAAAATATTGAAGAATCCTGGAGGGAAATGAGCCAGAGAGGGAATTCACAAACTCTTCCTAGCCACATCATATCTTACTTGAAAACTGGATTAACGCAACAAAAATCACCACCATCACCAACTTCAAGGGGGGAGATCCAGCTGTACAAAAGCATGTGTGTTTGGCTTGGAGAGAGGCAAAGGGTTTTTGATCAAAAAACCCTCTTCCTGTAATCTGTCTTCCAAAACAGAAATCTAAAGACTGACAAAAAATGAGACTCTTCTTCTCACCTTGGCTATTTTTACCTTTACAACTGATTTTTCCCAAGAGAATGGATTTCTGTTCTACACATGGTCTAATACCATTGAAAAATGCTAGCACTCATCAGGAGGATGAAAATGTAACACTACTGTGGAGACGGGGGGAAATGGTAACGCGTAGCTGACTATTCTAACAAGTAGCAACAATCATGGAGAACTAGATAAAAACAAAACAATAAAATAAAACACAAACAAAAAACAACAAAAACCCCCCCACCATATCAGGTCTACTCCCAAAGCTACCAAAAGAAGTTGAGTAGCAAGATACTTCTTCCTTTTGGGCCTCAGTTTCCTCCCCTAAAAACAAAGAAATTATTGGGAATTAATAATTTCTAAAGTCCCCTTTCAGCTTAAATATTTTATGGCTCTAAATTATTCGAACTTGGTAAGTATCAGTTCATTCTGAGCTTGAGCAGGGAAAGCAGTTTCACGGAGCCTTCATGGAATACCTATGTGAAGCTTTCCCAGAATCTGGATTTCATAATAGAGTAACATTTGAGAATTATTTTTTTCTTACTTATTTACTTACTTAATTAAGTGAGGCCATCTTTTAATCTTGTTTTTCAGGGGATTTATGAAAAGTGAGGAATAAAAAGAAGTAAAAGCTAATATATATCATCCATCACCCTGTGGAAAAAAAAGATAAATTTTTTTTTTTTTTAAGTAGGCATCACACACAGCATGGAACCCATGGGCTTGAACTCATGACCCTGGGATCAAGGCCTGAGCTGAGATCAGGAGTCAGTTGCTTAACCAGCTGAGCCACCGAAGTGCCATAGAAAGATAAAATTTTAATACCAAAAAGGAAGAACAAAATATCAGAATAAGTCACATAGCTTCAAAATTAAGTGTATTAAAAACTCACTACATTGACCTTTTTTTTTACTTGCTGCAAAACTGACTAAAAAAATTTTATCCCCAAACTGCTTTTTTGGAATGTTAGGAACAATTGATTAGTTCTGTCATGTTTCTCCTCCTATACTCACACTTGGGTGAGAAGCTATTGTGTTCATAAATCACAAAGCCTCCTTTATCACCAAGCTTATATCATTTTTGGCCTCTCCTGATAGTCATCTAGCCAACCTGAAAAATATTGTCTGTCTCTACGAACAGTTGAGACTGGTCTCAAGCATACCAAACGCGGGCAAGGATATAGAAGTAGGACTCCCATACACTGCTGGAAAAAAATGGTACAACTCTTTGGAAAACAGTTTGGTGGTACCTTATAAGCTAAATCTAGACTGACAATATGACTGAAAAATGCCATTCCTAGGTGTTTCTTTACTCAAGAGAAATCAAATAATGTGTACATACAAAGACTTGTACTCAAATAACCATAGCAATTTTATTCATGACAACCCCGAATTGGACCAAAAAAAAAAAAAAATGCCCATCAACTGGTAAGTAGATCATCAAATTATGGAATATCCTACCATGGTATAGTACTTAGCAGTAAAAAGGAATAAAGTGTTGATGCATGTTACATCTTGGACAAATCTCAGAGAAACGTTATACTGAGCAAAATAAACCAGATATAGAAGAATCCGTCTTGCATAATTGCATTTATATAAAGTTATGGAACAAGCAAAGTAACTTACGGTGACAAAAATCACTTAAGTGGTTGCCTCGGGTGGAAGGCAATGGTGGTTGATTGAAACACAGTGGATACCTGAGTATATTGGTCTGTCAAATCCATCAAACTGTATATTTCAAATGTGTGCATTTTATTATATGTAAATTACACTTAATACTAGTTTTAGAAGGCAAAAGAAAAATACATATTCAAAATTTAGACTTTTTTCCCCAAAACTTGATATATTTATTTTTACTCATAAGTAAAATAATTCAAATATAAAGTCATTTCACACCTAAAAGAATTAGTGGAAAATGAAAAAAAATGCAGTGTGTGTAGTCATAAAGTTGATTTAATACATGTAGTCATTTCAATATGACTTGCTTTGAGGCAGTGATATGCATATTCCATTTTAGTTTGTTCTTTTAAAAAATACATGTTAGCTAAAGGTGAAATTTGTAAGTGTACTTCTTTAGGCTACTTTTATTATCTCTAATCTGATTGTTGTTATAAATGTATATATAATTTACTAATGTGTAGATGCATGCTATTGAAATATCCTGCCACCTCCGTTAGGGGATCAAGGGAGTGTCATATTATGCATCTGACAATACCTGGCAGATTGCCTTCTGTTACTGAATATATTGAACTGTATTAAGTTGAATTGAAATGAGCTAAATAAAAAAAAAACAGTAAGATACAGCATAAAGGGTACTAAGCTAGCATTTAAGAAACTTGTGTTCTTGCCCTGGTTCTGCCTCTGTATGAACTTGGATGAGTTACTTCATTTCTCTGAACTCCATTTTTCTCATTCATTATAGAAACATGTTGAGGCC
Organism: Leptonychotes weddellii; assembly: GCF_054177405.1. Classification (NCBI taxonomy): domain Eukaryota; kingdom Metazoa; phylum Chordata; class Mammalia; order Carnivora; family Phocidae; genus Leptonychotes; species Leptonychotes weddellii. The sequence continues at coordinate 6,890 of NW_028007131.1, read as the reverse complement.
CACTCTGTTTCCAAAACCTGATCTATAAGCTAAGGAAAAACCCAAGGAAGGCCTGACCCTTAACGGGATGCAGATGACAGGTGGAGAAGACATATTTACATAATTATGATACAACAATGCAGCAAGTACCACGGTGAAGAGCGTGAAGGAAGATAGACATAGTTGCTAGATCATGCCCTAAACCCAAGAGGGGAGAGACCACAGAATTGCAAAGCACACTCTGAGAGTCACCCCAGATTTTATCACTGAAAACCCTTGGGTAAGTAGAAGCCAGAGGCATCCTTACATATAAGGGAAATTGCAGCCTAGAGATGACCAGGTGTCACATATGTTGAAAGAAAGCAGGTCTTCTCATCCTGGATGAGCCCTGGCCTTCCTCCATCCTCATGGAATGTAGGAATGCAGCAGTGATAGCCGGTGCCAGCCAGAGGCAGGTGGGTAACTTCAGGGCTGTGCTAGAACTCAACCAGGCTGAAAAACCGAGGATGGGAGCAAATGGAAAGTCCTACTACTGAGTGTTCCCTCTTCCTGGGCCTTTCCCATGTCCTGAACTGAGCAGTGTCAGCACATGGTGGCCATCTATAGAACAAGGCAGAGATGAGGCAGAAGTACTTTCGGTGTGCTGAAGGGCAGGATACACTGGGCGTCAGGGAAGCATGTGAGTATTTTGGTCCAGATGTCACTCTAGGGATTCCTTCCCATGAGTTGTCCTCCCTAATACAGACACCAGGAAGAGCACAGACCAGTGCCTCACTTTGGTTTCTGTCCCACAGACTGGTCAAAATCATGCATGGTCCTTAAAACATGAAGCTTTTGAAGAAAAACAATGAAATATCTGAAGAATGCAAAAAATTACAGATAAAATGGAGAGACAAGAAAATATGTCACCAAATGTGAATCAAGGAAAGCTAAAGGGGTGGGGGTGGTAATTTAAATATAAGAAATAAAGAGAGTTTAAGTCTGAAAACATAATATGTGAAAAACTTAACCCATAGCTTGGTAAATGGAACATTGAAAGTAGAATATTCTACAGTCATTACCATATATGTACCTAACAATATAGCCTCTATAAAAAACCAATAACAATAGTTTGTTAACTGTTTTTTTTTTCTTTTTCTTCTGGGAATTGTGCCTCTTCATAGTGTTTTCCCATTTTTTATTGTACTTTCTGTCTTTTGCTTGCTGATTTATAGGAGTTCCTAGCAAAGTAAATGGATTAGTTATTTCTCATTTGTAATCAGTGTAAAGTATTCTCCACTCTTCTGCTGACTTTACATTTGCTGTTCTTTGTCCAACTTTGTTGGAAATACTTTATTTGTATCCTTTCAAATCCATCAACTGTTTTCTTCAAGCTTTGTGCTTTTAAATCTCTTTATTAAAATTTCTTTAGGGGCGCCTGAGTGGCTCAGTCGGTTGAGCATCTGCCTTCAGCTCAGGTCATGATCCCAGAGTCCCAGAGTCCTGGGATTGAGCCCCATGTTGGGCTCTCTGCTCAGCAGGAGCCTGCTTCTCCCTGTTCTTCTGTCTACCGCTCTGCCTACTTGTGCTCTCTCTCTGTCAAATAAATAAATAAAATTTTAAAAATAAAATGATATTCTTTTATTAAATCCTTCCTAATTTATATCTTCTATTATTACCTTTATAATTTTACTGTACTCATTTAATTCTTTAATATACTTGTAGACCAATATGGCCCATGCTGTGGTGTAATGATCAATTTACTTTGGAAATGTACTGAGTTTGTAGACGAATAGGGGGAGGATTTATGTCTTAATGATATTTAGTTTTTTGATCCATTAACATGGCAGGTGTCTACATTTTTTAGAAATACTAATGTAATGTGTCTATGCTTTTTAGTAAGCAGGGAAATTAAAATGACAAATACAAGCAGATACCATTACATTCCCATCAAAAAGTAGTGAAAATTGAAAAGACTGATATTATGAAGCTTTGGTAGGAATTTGTAGCAATAAGATTTTCATTCACTACTAATAAGTAGTGCAAATCGATTAACCACTTTAGATAATTGGTACTATCATTAGTGTTGGACATACTCTAAACATATAGATACACTAACCATAACCTAGAAATTTCACTTCTGAGTGTGTATCCTAGATATTTACCAAAATACATATAAGAATAATCATATTACTTTTTTTTTTGTCTTAGCTCAAAGCTTGAAGATGATTTTGTACTTTAAAAGAAAAGTGCTATCTTCATCTCAATAGATGTCAATAAGACATTTGACAAAACTCAACACTACTTTTGGTAAAACCAGTCAGTAAACTAAAAATAGAAAATAAATGTTTAACCTTATAAAGTACGTCACCAAAAAGCCTACAACGAACACTTTATAACTTAACTGAAAATTTAAAAAAAAAATAGGAATAAGATAATGTTGCCTATCAACACTTCTATTCACCAATGAACTGGAAGTGACAGATTAGAAATTAAGGTAATAAAAACATAAATAAAATATGGAGATTGGAAAAAATAAAACTTTATGTATATATTATATGATTATATAGATTACATGGTTGTATGATTATACGATTAACTAAAGCACTACCATAAATTATTAGAATTTTTAGAAATTCTTTTCTAAATTTTTAAAAATTTACTTGAGAGTGAGAGAGAGAGAGGGCCAGTACTAGCAGGGGGAGAGGCAGAGGGAGAGGGACAAGTAGACTCTCTGCTGAGCAGAGAGCCCCATGCAGGGCTCGATCCCAGGACCCCAGGATCATAGAAATTATTTTCTAAAATTTGTGATTAAAAAAATCAATGTCTGAAATTATATTGGTTCTTCTACAGCCATAAGACAACAGAGAAATGTAGTTTAAAATACTCATTATAATTGTTGCAAACATATAAGTAACCTAGCAATAAATCTAAAAACATATGTGTAAGAAATTTAGTTTTTTTAATGATTAAGAGCCATTATAGGAGACTGCATTATAAGTTATGAGATAGACTGTATTCATTGACTAGAAAACAAAATTTTAATGTTTCAATTCTCCTAAAATTGATCTACACATTTAATTCAATCCAAACCAAAACCCAATAGATTTTTTTTTTTTTTTGAAATTTACTTGTAGATTCTAAAGTGGATGTAGATGAACAAAGATCCAGGAATAAATAAGATGAATCCTGGAAAGGAACCAGGTATGTAAATTTGTCACAAGGATTTATCATAAATCAGTAGTAATGAAGAAAGCATGTCACTGAATGTGGGTAGTCAGAATAATGTAAAACAATTAGAGCATCAGAACACAGAATGACAGAACTCATAATGAAGATCATTGATTAAAGGATGGACTTTGCAATAAAACTACTAGGATAATTATTATGTAGATTAAAAAGAATGAAGTTTGTCCCCCTAGTTGTACCATATGCAAACATTAATTCCAGTGGGATGAAGATTCAAATGACAAAACAAAACTAAAATTTTAGAAGACAATGTGGAAGAATTTCAAGACCTTGGGTAGAGAAGTATTTCTTAAACAGGACAGTTTAACACTAAAAACAAAAGAATAGATTTAACTATGTATTAATTTTTATTCAAATCAAACAAACTTGCTAATCAAATCACACAAAAGAAGGGGCGCCTGGGTGGCTCAGTCGGTTAAGCGTCTGCCTTCGGCTCAGGTCATGATCCCGGGGTCCTGGGATCGAGCCCCGCATCGGGCTCCCTGCTCCGCGGGAAGCCTGCTTCTCCCTCTCCCACTCCCCCTGCTTGTATTCCTTCTCTCACTGTGTCTCTCTCTGTCAAGTAAATGGACAAAATCTTAAAAAAAAAAAAAATCACAGAAAAGACAAGTCACAATGGAAGAAGATATGTAGAACATGGATAACTGACAACGAATTCTCATCCAGAACATATAAGAGAAAAAAAAAAAAACTTCTGCATATCAATAACAGAAAAATAGAAAAACTAACAAAAGACTTGGAAGGGTAATTTACTGAGGAGCATTCACAAGTAGCCAATTGATATATAAAAAGATGCTCGATCTCAAAATAATCAGGGATCTTTCAAATTAAAGCCACAGTGAAATAGCTTTGTACATCTGGCAAACTGGCAAAGATGAAGTCTGACAATATGTACTGTAGGTAGAGAATAAGAAAAGTAATCACATACTGCTAGTGGGAATATACATTGTTTAAAAAAAAAAACAGGGAAAATGGCATTATGTTGGAAAAGTTAATATGTATACGATAAAATCTATAAATTCCCTTCCTAACTTCATAACATGTAGGTAATCTTGCAAACGTGCCCCAGAATATCAGTACAAAATGTCCATTGCAGCAGTGGGTATTATAGCAAAAAAATGAAACAACTGAAATGTTCATAGGTAATAGGGTAAGGACGTCTGGCGGCAGCTCAGTCGGTTAAGCATTCGCCTTCGGCTCAGGTCTTGATCCCAGATTCCTGGGGATCAAGTCCTGCATCAGGCTCCTTGCTCAGCAGAGAGCCTGCTTCTTTTCTTTTCTTTCTTTTTTTTTTTTTAAAAGATTTTATTTATTTATTTGACAGAGAGAGACACAGCAAGAGAGGGAACACAAGCAGGGAGAGGGGGAGAGGGAGAAGCAGGCTTCCCGCCGAGCAGGGAGCCTGATGCGGGGCTCGATCCCAGGACACCAGGATCATGACTGGAGCCGAAGGCAGACGCTTAACCGACTGAGCCACTCAGGCGTCCCAGAGAGCCTGCTTCTTCCTCTGCCTGCCGCTCCCCCTGCTTGTGCTCTCACTCGCTCTCACAAATAAAGAAATAAAATCTTTAAAAAAATAAATAAATGGAGTAGATGGTGGTAAATTGAGGGAAAGCTATTTTCATCTTTAATCTTTAACTAATCTTCACTGCCCCTGACACTGAGTTGTCAAGTTCAAACAGCCTCCAATTGGTAACTCATCAGTCAAAGGACAAGTAGTCCCCACATAGTGTGCATAACTTGAGCATGCTACCAGGCTCAGGTGTTGTGTCTAGAAGCTCAGAAATCAGTTGTCGAGACAACATGTGACAGGTGTGTGATATCAGCCCTCTGGTTTACTGGAGAAGAACAGCAGACCTCAGATTCCTCCCTGCATTTTGCCCTGTGTGATCTTCAGTCCTCTTGTCTTATATCCTTTATCCTGTCAGCAATTCTTTACATTCCTCTCTCCCACACCCTGGGGATGAGGAAGGGCCAGGAAAGGATGTTTCTATGAATACCTGCAGCCTCTGAATCTCCTGAAGTCTTAAAAAACCTATGTCAGTGGAATGCATCCCTGCTGTTGAAGTTCTTTTGTAGATGGGAGAAGTTGACTTGACTCTTGTAAATCTTTACGTCCTCTCTCTCTTTCTTTTTCTCTCTCTTTCTCTCTTTCAAAAATCTCCCTCCATTCCCATCTAGCAGAATAGATCAAATACAATGAACAAAATTATACAAAGGTTATACTTGGAGTCCTCCTAAGCCCTCCTAATGGCTAAGGTAAAAATCTAGCTACTTTAGACTCCTGTGTAATCCCATGTCAGAAAGTGGTATTCAGAACTCCCAGGGAGTTAGGTAATAACATCTATTTCTCCAAGCAACAAACCTTTTTGAGTTGCAGATAACCTTATGGAAACCTTATTCACCCAAGCATAGAAAGGATGCAAACAAAATGAACTTTCGGAGACACTGAAACACACCCCTCAAGCTATGCTTCTCTTCGATGAAAATTTTCTAAAATGTATTACATCCTTTCTTACCTTCTTGAGCTGAGCATTTAAAAAAGTATTAACCTTGAGACAGAATTGTCATTGCAAGCATACTAACTGTATTGTGCAGTCATAGAGTAATGCCCTCAAGAATTGGAGCGGTGTAGAATTTCTCTCCCACATTATATCCAGATTGTGATATTTTTTTTTTGCATGTAGGAAGTTTTATTTCTCTATAATTGAAAGTAATTTCTCACAAACAATTAATAATATGCTTCAATTGAGGTAAGAAAAATTGCTATAATGAAAACTTTATAAGACATTTGATCACATGAAATGGCACCTATTTTTTTTTTTCCTGTATGATTTCTAGGTAGCTTACACCTATTTATTCATTAAGAAGGGCTTTTTAGGGGCGCCTGGGTGGCTCAGTTGGTTAAGCATCTGCCTTGGGCTCAGGTCATGATCTTGGGGTCCTGGGATCGAGCCCGGGATCAGGCTCCCTGCCTCAGCAGGGAGTCTGCTTCTCTCCCTCTCCCTCTGCCCCTCCTCCCTCTCATGTGCTCTTTCTATCTCTCAAATAAATAAATAAAATGTTTAAAAAAAGGCTTTTGAAAAAAACCTATAAAACATATACAATAAACTTTGTAAAATTTACAAGTCTTAAGTGTATAGAATTAAGCCAGAGCCAGGAACTACTCAAGCACATTAGGATGTTCCCTTGAGCTTATTTATCATCAGTAATATCTCCAAGAGGTAATCATTATTCTGACTTTCATTATCAATTGATTTTACCTGTCCCTGAACTTCATACATTTGGGGCAATATGGTATATATTTTTTAGCAATGACATTTTTGCTGTGATAATAATGACAGTGTGTATCAAACTCATCTATTTTGTTGCATGAGTCAATAATTATTATATTTTAATGGCTGTATAACAGTCCCGTGTGTGAAATTTCCCATAATTTATCTATTCTTTTATTAATGGAGATTAGTATAGTTTCCACTCTTTGCATATTGTGAATAAAACTGCTATGCACCTATAATTTGGTAGACATATGCCCTTTATTTTCTTGAGCTCAAACCCAGAAAAGCATAGCATTTGTAAATACTGCTAGATAGTCTTACAAAGTATCTGTAATGAATTCTTTTAAATTTAATTTTATTATTTTATGTTAGTCACCATTCATTACATCATTAGTTTTTTTTTTT
>NW_028007130.1:0-957 GCF_054177405.1 Leptonychotes weddellii | reverse complement strand
AAACAAAGAATCATGGAACACTTCATCTAAAATTAATGATGTAATGTATGGGGATTAACATAAGAATAAAAAAAAAAAAGTTAAATAGATCCAAATTGCTAGCAAGAAATAAAATGGCATGGGTAAGGGTAACCTTAATCATTTCATAATATGGAAATAAAAGTGAACAAAACAAGGATTAAAAAAAGAGAGAGATCATTCGGAAATACACAATATATAGAAAGAAGTGCATATTATCAGTAACAGTGCCATATGCAAACAAATTAAACATGCTGGATTGGAAATAAAAACAATATTGATCAGTCTGGATGAAAATGCAGAATTAAACTTTGTATAAGATAGGTACCAAAAAGTTCAAACACTGAGTGCTTGAAATTCAATGAATGGGGAAGAAAGCACCACACATGTTAAGCAAAATAAAGCTATGTTAATTTGATACAAAACAGATTTTAATACAAAATCTTCATATATAATTCACTCTATAATGATCAAGAGTGCAATTACTCAGGAAGCAATAACAATTTTATACTTGTCTGCATGTAATAAGGGAGACTTGATATATATAAACTAGAAAATATTGATGGAAGTTCAAAGAGAAACCAACAAATCTTTATCTTATGAGAGCTGTCAAGACAAATATCCCAATTATGGATAGATAAGCTATAATATTTTAAAATGCACAATTAGCAAGCACAACATATAGAATCCTACACTGAACAATTCCAGAATACACATTATTCTCAAGAACACTCTCAACATTTGAAAAAGTCGCAATACATATTAGATCCTGACACAAATACCAACAAATTTCAAAAAACCGTGACACACAGGCAGCCTTCCCTATGCACAATGTTAAGTAAAAGAAGTAAGCAAAAACCAGCATAAATACCCATATATTTAGAAATATAATTATCTAAAAAATTAGATTTTAAATCCTATTGAGAATGCAATGAAACT
>NW_028007129.1:0-957 GCF_054177405.1 Leptonychotes weddellii | reverse complement strand
TTCCTACAAAGGATATTGTTTTAGACATGGTCACAGCTTGTTTTTGGTAAGCTATTCTTGTACATTCTATATCTTGCATTAAGCCAGTATCATTGTTTCCTAGAGCCCAGAGCTATGCATCAGTCTGTTTCAGTTAGGGGTGTTTTTCCAGTATGGTATGAAAATGGCACACACTGCCACACTTTTTTTTTTTTTTTTCGGAAGGCTTTAAATAGTAACCAGATTAGGTCCCCTCTTTTTCCAAGGAGATCCACAGACATTTTTTCTGGAGTGCCAAATATGGTCTCCCTCAGTGGATTTACAAAAGGATGAGGAGAAAGTAAGAAAGTGTGTCCCTCAGTCAGAGGGAACTATGTGTAAGGGAGCCTGAAGGAAAAGGAAGTAGAAGGTTGACCCCAAATACTATCAGTCTATATTGATCTATCACCAAATGGAAAGTGAGAAATTCCAGAGGAAACTGCAAAATAAGGAGAACCAGTATCCTTAGTTCTAACCTCTGAGATTCCCTAAATCTGTCCTTTTTTAAGCTTTTTCCCTATAATTCTTGGATCCCTCTTTTTACAATCCCTCCTGGCCTCTTGCAATAATGTCATAGTTTTCCTCCTTCCTTTGCTCTCTTCACAGGTTGTCCAAAGCAGATGTTTTCTCTTTAGTAAAGATTTCTGGTTAAGTACCTAACACAGAAGTTTGAAGTTTTCTTTTCTTCCTTATCTTTCTCTGGATTTTCCCCAGACTAAGTAGATCTTCCTATAGTTTGAATAATAGTCTGTCCTTGCCTTTTATATCACCCTTTTCTTAACTTGGGTTTGGATAACCAACAAGAGAGCACAGGCAAAAGTGGTAAGAATTGAGTGCTCTTGGGTCCATACGAGTGAATTTTGAGAAAGCCCTAAGAAACTGCTCATGGAAATCAATGGGGGAGTCACCTGTTGGTGAGTCCACCCCTGTAGCTTCTTC
>NW_028007128.1:0-957 GCF_054177405.1 Leptonychotes weddellii | reverse complement strand
GGGGGGGACTACTGTATTTCTTCTTACATTTAAGATGTTTTGTATCAAATACATGAGAGGGATTCACTCATTTTCGTAAGTACATTAACTATTGTAACCTGGAAGAGATTAGAGATTCAGACTTCTGTTTTTATAACTGAGGATAACTTGGTTTGTGATCTGTAGATACCCGTTAAGAATGCCTTCATTTGAATCATGGAACACTACATCAAAAACTAATGATGTAATGTATGGTGACTAACATAACATAATAAAATAAAATTTAAAAAAATAAGAATACACTTAAAAAAAAGAATGCCTTCATTCTGACCCATGATGAATCATTTTAAATAGAAATACAATTATTTATTTTATTTATGGTATTTTGTAAAGAGTTATTTCTTTAGTTATTTCAACAGTTAAAATAGTTTCCAATGTGCTTTAAGGAATAATAATTAACTTGGAATTGGTATACTAATGGAAGACTAGAATGCTTTTTTCCAGATCTATGGCTTTGAAATTTCCTTAACATTTCACATATTGACCTAGGATGTACATAAATAAGTTTACATACATTTTACACTTATATACACATGATATGCATATAGTTATTTTGTATTGGCATTATAGTTTTCAAGGCATAACTACTGGCATTCTTTTTTCATTTCTTACCATATATAAAAGGCAAAGTTATGGTTAAAGTTCTATTCTTAACAAATAATGTGCACATCAACCCTCTTACACTGTTGGTGGGAATGCAAGCTGGTGCAGCCGCTCTGGAGAACAGTATGCAGTTTCTTCAAAAAGTTAAAAATAGAGCTAACGTATGACCCCGCAATTGCACTACTGGATATTTACCCCAAAGATAGAGATGTAGTGGAAAGAAGGGGCACATGCACCCCAATGTTCATAGCAACAATGTCCACAACAGCCAAACTAGAAGGAGCCAAGATGTCCTTCAACAGATGAATGGATAAA
>NW_028007127.1:0-957 GCF_054177405.1 Leptonychotes weddellii | reverse complement strand
TTAAGCCAGTCCTAGCTCCCAACATCTCCATTCAAAGTCGTTTATTGAATTCGTTCTCAAATCCTGCCTTCCCGGTGGCAGCCTCAGCTGGACTGATACCCTCAGCTATGGGTGCGACTGTGTCCATTCTGGCAAGAAGAGACAGGGTGGGAGCCTCACCCCCAAGGGTCTGGCCTCCCCCTGCACAAGGTCTGAGACCTTTCTAGTGTATGAGGGGAAAGCAGGGGAGCGGGCTATGTTGGCTCATCACCACGTGTCACGGACAGGACAGGCTGCCTAATTCGTGGGGTCCTGTGCAAAATGAAAATGCAGGATCCTGGTTCAAAAATTAAGAATTTGAAGACAGTGAGAGCAGAACATTGCATCAAGAGCAGGGCTCTTCTGAGCACACGGACGTGCGACTGCACCCATCACACGCCCATGAAGCTGGCTCCCATCACAGAACAAACCCAGGATGAAGTGTGACAGGAAATTAAGAGAACTAGAGCTTCTGTTTCCAGGCAAGGGTGGAGGCTAAGAACAAAGTCCAGAACAGAGAAGATGAAAGGAGGCCCTTTAGGAGGAACGGCTGAGGATTACCAAAAAAAAAACACTCAAAGGACTCTGCTGGTTGGTAAAACCATTCATTCATCACAGTACCCTAAGGCCCGCGCGGGGGTCTGAGGCGAGCTCCGGGGCAAGCAGGTGCACAGTGAGCAGCGGCCTTCCCGCAACACTTGCCCGAGTTTCCCTGCAGGGCCCGGGTTCCTGGCCAAAGGCCCGGTGAATCTTGTGGGTGGAGGAAAGCAATGTGAAAAAGGGACAGGGACTGCCCACAGACTGATGAAGAAGCAGGGATGGGAAGGTCCCCAGTGCGCCAACAGGAGCAAAACACATAGGGCTTCAGACTTTTCCCAGCAAGTCTGCGTTGTGATTTCACGGTCGCGGTATCTGTGCCCACAGAATCACAAGGCTGTG
>NW_028007126.1:0-957 GCF_054177405.1 Leptonychotes weddellii | reverse complement strand
ATGATGTAATGTATGGGGATTAACATAAGAATAAAAATAAATAAATAAATAAATAATTTTAAAAAATTAAAAAGAGAGTTACCTTCTCTAATTTTTTTCAAGTCAATTTATGAATCTTAGTAATACTATTTTCAAACAAACTGATACTTCTCACAATTAATTTAGTATTCTTATAAATGCTTTTTCCTTCTTGGTTTAAGTTGCTAAAGCCTGGTCAATAATTACTTCTTGCTCCCCTGAATCAATTATTTCTTATTTATATAAACCAAACTTAAAGTCTGATATACCACACAATTAAAAATATTTATTAAAATATATATAAATAAATTTAAGCCATTATTAGGCCTTAAGGACTAATGGTCTGGCAAAAGTATTTAGCTTCTTATTCTTTTTAACTAAAAAGTCAAATCATATTCGTCAAGAAGCCAGAGTGGCTTGCAAAGTACATGTAATATCTCCAGGGTTCAGAATTTGACTGATGCTAATTTAATAATCTTAACATTTTTTAAGGGTGATCTGACAACATTAATATTTCTAAAGAACAAAAATCAAGTGTCTTTTAAATAATGAAATGAAGTTTTCCACTTAGGTCCTTTAAGGGTAACTTGTCTCCTCCATTTTTTCTTTTCCTTAATCAAATTAAGTCATGTTTCAGTAGTTTAACCAAAACCTCTTTTTGGCGTAAAAAAATGATTATTGTGTGTAGAAACAGCCTTAGGAAAGACAGACCAATATATTTTTGAGAGAAAAAAAATTTGTGTATATATCATAAGCTGCTAGGAGATAAAGTAGACTGTCAGCATTTGCCAAGAGCACTGCCAAAGGGCAGTGACTCTGTAAAGCCAAGATTTCCCTAATTCCCTCACAGCAGACCTAGTTTATTTGTTTGATATACATGGCAGTACTTTATGTGCTCCAACAAACTGTTTTAGCTACAGCTTGTAACTGGTGTCAGAC
>NW_028007125.1:0-957 GCF_054177405.1 Leptonychotes weddellii | reverse complement strand
AAAAGAATGAAATCTTGCCATTTGCAATGACGTGGATAGAACTAGAGGGTATTATGCTAAGCAAAATAAGTCAGTCAGAGGACGACAAATACCATATGATTTCACTCATATGTGGAATTTAAGAAACAAAACAGAGGATCATAGGGGAAGGGAGGGAAAAATAAAACAAGACGAAATCAGAGAAGGAGTGAAACCGTAAGAGACTCTTAACTGTAGGAAACAGAGGGGCTCCTGGGTGGCACAGCCGGTTAAGCATCTGTTTTCAGCTCAGGTCCTGATCCCGGGGTCCTAGGATAGAGCCCCAAGTTGGGCTCTCTGCTGAGCTGGAGTCTGCTTCTCCCTCTCCCTCTGTTGGCCGCTGCCCCCCTGCTTGTGCTCACTTTCTGTCAAATAAATAAATACAAGCTTAAAAAAAAAAAAGGAAACAAACTGAGGGTTGATGGAGGAGAGAGGGGTGGGGAGGATAAGGTAACTGGGTGATGGGCATTAAGGAGGGCACATGATGTAATGAGTACTGAGTGTTATATAAAACTGATGAATCACTGAACTTTACCTCTGAAACTAATAATACACTATAATTAATTGAATTTAAATAGAATAAAATAAATAAAAAAAATAAAAACTTCCTCTCACATTGTATTTCCTACTTTAGAACTCTTTTTTTTTTTTAAAGATTTTATTTATTTGAGAGGGAGAGAGAGTGGGGGGAAGGGCAGAAGGAGAGGGAGAAGCAGACTCCCCGCTGAGCAGGGAGCCCAGTGCGGGGCTCAATCCCAGGACCCTGGGATCATGACCTGAGCTGAAGGCAGATGCTTAACCGACTGAGTCACCCAGGCACCCCTCTACTTGAGAACTCTTATTAGCTGATACTGAAAGTTTTAGATTGGTCCTCCATATATCTTAGATTTTCCTTTCAATAAATACTTCCCATATTTTGTCTTCTACTGTGTGATACAA
>NW_028007124.1:0-957 GCF_054177405.1 Leptonychotes weddellii | reverse complement strand
TGCGGTCCCCAAGGCGTGCTGCGCCCCCACCAAGCTGAGCGCCACCTCCGTGCTCTACTACGACAGCAGCAACAACGTCATCCTGCGCAAGCACCGCAACATGGTGGTCAGGGCCTGCGGCTGCCACTGAGGCCCTGCCCCCGTCGCTGCTCCCCCGCCCCACCCCGGGTCAGGCCCCTCTCCAGAGGCAGGAAACCCTCCAACCCAGCCTGACCTCAGACGGGTTGGCCCTTGGAGATCAACATATCTATGCTCCTCTCTCCTTCCTGCCAGGGCTGGATCTTCTCCAGGCCCCTCCTCCCCCTTCCCTGCCTGAGGTTTGTGACAGTCTTTTGGCCTCCAGGCCTGGTGGTCTGAGTCATCAAGCAGGTTCTCTCCCAGCCTCCTCCTCCAGAAGCATGTGCTGACCAACATTTTGGGTTTGGAACAAAAGTCGCGTCTGAGGATCTATCCATGTCCATTGCTGGCCCAGGCTTGGGGTAATATGGACTGAACTGAGAGGCACCTAGGGCCCAAAATGGCTCCCTCGGGCTCTTTGCTGTCCATTCGAGGGCGTGGATATGTGTACACAGGGTCTGGTCCACCTTCGGTTGCCTGCCCCTCCCAGGCATTTTCTGGGTACTTTTGTTGGAATGTGAACTCGCCGTCGTTGTTGTGTCGTCGTGGATCTGAATTATCAACCTGCTGGTAGGCATGTGGGTCAACTCAAGAACGAGCTGAATGAACAACATGATGTAGGGCCAAGGCCAATGCAGCCGTCCCCCTCCATCTTCCCCCCATCTTCCTGCCTTGATCTGCCTCTGCTGTCTGGGGGAGAGGTACAGGGCATGGACATTTGGCCGTTGTAGAAACAAAAAATTTGGAAGGCTTCACTCGCCTATCTGTCACCACGTTGAACCATGAGGAGCTCAGCTCCATGGAAAAGTTATCTTTTTATTGAGCCTAGCATGGTGGATA
>NW_028007123.1:0-957 GCF_054177405.1 Leptonychotes weddellii | reverse complement strand
CAGTATTTCCATTAATGGTTCTCTTTTATTAAGGAGACGTGCATTCTGAAGGATTTTAAAAATACGATATATTACTATTTATCACACTATAAAACATGAGTTGGAAAGGTAGCATTTCTAGCCTTTGGTTCAGACTCTCTGATTCTGAGGTCCCAGATGGAATTGAGGACCATGAGCCTCCCGATGAGACGGAGTTGGGTCATTTCCTTTCTGCGGTTGGGAAAGCCCACTCCAAATTGTGAGTAAGTGTTACTGGCATAATCGTGGTGTGAAAATACTGACTGCTAAAACCAAAATGAGAAGAACTGAGCACTGCCCATTAAGAAACCATCCCAGATGATTAATTGTACTGGAAAAAAAAAAAAAAAAAAGACGTCCTTTAAATATTTGCCCTCCAAATGGATTATGCCAATTTATACATTATGTATTTGTTGATATTGTCAGTATAATGGCGGCGGAATTACAACTTTGAATCAGACTTCCCCAATTAAACTGATGATTCAAGTGGTCTTAACTGTCTCAGTGAGTTCTACCTCCCTTTGACAGTGCTTAATAAATGCAGATCTAAAATACCAGCGTTGTAGCTTTAAAAATACGCATATTTTCTGGCTGCTGAGAAAAGTAAAAAGTAAACCCCAACACTTGGATTTCAACCATTGAAGCAAAGACAGAGAGATGATTGAATTCAGTCTTAAATTTTATAGAACTAAATTTAATGGTGAGCACAATCGCACTCTGTGGTGATTGTTTTCAGAGCTGCTTTATTAAGTTATGTAATGGCAGGAGTTCAAACTCAGTGATTGTCGAAATGGTAAATTTAAGGAGTATTTGAGATTGCCTGCCAATATGCAAGTGTAAGGGGTTTCAAAGTACAGAAAATATTATTTCCACCTTCCCATTTCTGTAGCTTATTATTCTTATTCAAGTAGTTTTTAGGGATTATATTTAATACACTGC
>NW_028007122.1:0-957 GCF_054177405.1 Leptonychotes weddellii | reverse complement strand
CTGAGGTCAAAGAGGTTGCTGCCTGTGTTCTCCTTTAGGATTTTGATGGACTCCTGTCTCACATTGAGGTCTTTCAACCAACTCACACAATTTTTGATAATTGTTCTTCTAGCCTTTCCATTGCAAATAAAAAGAAACTTTTAGTATCATTAAACATGTGAATTTATTCTATGAACAAAATATTTTATTAATGTATACGTCTACACATTACACATAATCATGTATGCATCTCAAGAATATCGAAATACCCTAGAGACTTCTAGGACTAGACTTCTAAAGACTAGAAGGTTTTCTTTTCCTAAAGATTTTGTTTATTTATTTGAAAGAGAGAGCGTGAGTGGGGAGAGGGGCAGAGGAGGAGGAACAAGCAGACTCCATGTGGGGCCCAGAGCCCAACACGGGGCTTGATCTCACAACCCTAAAATCATGACCTGAGCCAAAACCAAGAGTTGGATGCTTAACTGACTGAGCCACCCAGGCATCCCTAAAAACTAGAAGCTTTTACACCATGCAAGCATACAAGACCTACAGAATAAGTACCCGTATATTTTAGCCTCTCTTTTATTCTTTCTGGCAGATACGACTACAAACTACTAAGTAGTAATATTATTTTTAAACATCTTTTCAGCTTCTGACACTCATCATCATTCTAGCCTATGGAAGTATGTTGAGATACAAAAGCAATTAAATATTTTGTGGTCAAATATCTTCACTATGAAAGACCAGATGATAACAGAATTTAATTTCTGGCTCACCTAAAATCCCACTACATCATCATGATCAGCAACCTTGAATGATAAGAAATTTGGTGACTGCAGGACCAGGGAGCTACCCAAGATTCAGTCTCTTTAAAATTGCACTGAATACTAATCTGTTTTTAATTAAGAATGAAAATTCATTCTTAATCAAATCATTAATTTAACTGATTAATCCAAAAAGGCATAAAATCAGGCTCTG
>NW_028007121.1:0-957 GCF_054177405.1 Leptonychotes weddellii | reverse complement strand
GTCTTTGTCTGACTTATTTCACTTAGCATTATACTCTCTGACTCTATCCATGTCGTTGCAAATGGCAGGGTGTCATTTTTTTATGGCTGAGTAATATTCCATATATATACACGCTTCTGTATCCATTCATCAGTCAGTGGACACTTGGGCTGTTTCCATACTTTGGCTATTGTAAATAATGCTTATAAACAGTGGCACACGCATCCCTTTAAATGAAAGTATTTTGGTATTTTTTGGCTAAATAGCCAATAGTGTGATGCCTGGCTCTTGGGTAGTTCTCTTATTTTTAACTTTCTGAGGAATCTCCATACTGTTCTATAGTGGCCGCTCCAGTTTGTATTCCCACCAACAGTGCAAGATGCTCCGCATCCTCACCAACACTTGTTTCTTGTGCTGTTGATTTTAGCCATTCTGACAGTGTGAGGAGATATCTCATTGTAGTTTTGATTTGCACTTCCCTGATGATGAGTGATGTTGAGCATTTTTTCATGTGTCCGTTAGCTATCTGGATGTCTTCTTTGGAGAAATGTCTGTTCATGTCTTCTGCCCATTTTTTAATTGGATTGTTTTGGGGTATTGAGTTTTATCAGTCCTTTATATATTTTGGATATTAACCCTTTGTCAGCTATATCATTTGTAAATATTTTCTCCCATTCAGTAGGTTGCCTTTTAGTTCTGTTGATTGTTTCCTTTGCTGTACAGAAACTTCATTTTGATACAGTCTCAATAGTTTATTTTTGCCTTTATTTCCCTTGTCTTAGGAGACATAACTAGAAAAATGTTGCTTATGGCAGATGTCAGAGAGATTACCCCCTGTGCTCTCTTCAATGATTTTTATGGTTTTGGGTCTCATATTTAGCTCTTTAATCCATTTTGAGTTTATTTTTGTGTATGGTGAAAGAAAGTGGTCCAATTTCATTCTTTTGCCTGTGGTTGTCCAGTTTTCCCAATACTATT
>NW_028007120.1:0-12034 GCF_054177405.1 Leptonychotes weddellii | reverse complement strand
GATAATGGGTTAGTATCAAAATGTATAAAGAACATATGCAACTCAACACCAAAAAACACAAACAATTTGATTAAAAATGGGCAGAGGTCCTGAATAGACATTTTTTCCAAAGAAGACACACAAAGGGCCAACAGACACAAGAAAAGATTCTCAACATCATTCAGGGAAATGCAAATCAAAACCATGAAGAGATATCACCTTACCCTTGTCAGAATGGCTAGAATCAAAAAGACAATAAATAATAAGTGTTGGCAATAATGTGAAGAGAAAGAAACACTTATGCACACTGTTGGTGGGAATGTAAATTGGTGCAGCCACTGTGGAAAACAGTATGGAGGTTCCCCAAAAAGTTGAAAATAGAAATACCATATATCCAGTAATTCCACCACTGAGTATTTACCCAAAGAAAACAAAACCACTAATTTGAAAAGTTATATGCACACTTATGTGCTGCAGCATTATTTACAATAACCAAGATATGGAAGCATCTCAAGTGTCCATCAATAGATGAGTGGGTAAAAAAGATATGGCATATATATACACATATATAATGGAATATTACTCAGCCATCAAAAAATGAGATCTTGCCATTTGTGACAATATGGATGGTCCTAGAGAGTATAATGCTAAGTGAAGTAAGTCAGTTAGAGAAAGCCAAACACCATATGATTTCACAAACAAAGGGAGAAAAAAGGGCAAACAAAAAAAGACTCTTAAACACAGAGAACAAACGGGTGGTTTCCAGAGGGGAGGTGGGTAGGGAGATGGGGGAAATAAAGGGGATTAAAGTACACTTTTCATGATGAGCACTGAGTAATGTCTAGAATTGCTGAATCATTATATTGTATACCTGAAACTAATATAACACCATATGTTAATAATACTCAATCAAAAATATGTATTTATTTTGAATCATGTATAATTTGATGGTTGTCTTAGTCAATTCTGGATGCTATAACAGATTACAGTAGATGGGTGTGGCTTAAACAACAGAAATTTATTTATTTCGCACAGCTCTGAACACTGGAAATCTGAGCTCAGGGTGTCAGCAGCATTGCGTTCATGGTAAGGGCCCTCATATTGGTGTATAGACAGCCATCTTCTTTGCTGTATCTTCATATGGTAGAAAGACAACTAGCTAGCTCTTTTTATAAGGGCACTAATCCATCCAAAGCAATTTTGAGAAAGAATAAAGCTGGAGGCATCACACTTCCTGGTTTTAAATTATATTACAAAGACCTAATAATCAAAATAGTACAGTACTGGTATAAAATCAGGCACATAGATGAATGAAACAGAATCAAGAGCCCAAAAATAAACCCACACATATGCAGTCAACTAATATTTGACAAGGGAGCCAAGAATGCTCAATGGGGAAAAGATAATCTCTTCAAAAAATGATGTTGGAAAAACTGGATAGTTACATGCAAAAGAATGAAAGTAGACCCCTATCTTATGCCACTCACAAAAGCTAATTTGAAATGGATTAAAGACTTAAATGTAAAACCTGAAACCATAAAACTTCTAGAAGAAAACATAGGGAAAAAGCACCTTGATATTGGTCTTAGCAATGATATTTTAGATATGACACCAAAAGCAGAGCAACAAAAGCAAAAATAAACAAGTGAGACTACATCAGACTAAAAGCTTCTGCACAGCAAAAGAAACCATCAACAAAATGAAAATGCAATGTATAGAAATGAAGAAAATATTTACGAATCATGTATCTGATATGGAGTAAATATACATATTAATATATATTTATATATACGAAATTTCTATGCATATGAAATATATATGTTTACATATATGTGAAATTTATATATATGAAATACATACTTATGTACATGAAATATATATATATTTATATATATGAAATTCATTCAACTCAATAGCAAAAATCAAATGCTCTGATTAAAAAATGGGCAAAGGACCTGAATAGACATTTTTCCAAAGACATTAAAAGAGCCAACAGGTACATGAAAAAGTGCTCAATATCAGTAATTATCAGGGAAATGCAAATCAAAACTACAATGTGATATCATCTCACACATCTGTTAGAATAATTATCAAAAAAACAGGAGATAACAAGAGTTGGTGAAGATGTGGACAAAAGGGAACCCTGTGTGTTTTTGGTGGGAATGTAAATTGGTGCAGCCACAGTGGAAAACAGCATGAAGGTTTCTCAAAAAATTAAAAATAGATAAAACAGAAGTGTATCTGAAGGAAATGAAATCACTATCTTGAAGAGATATCTGCAGGGTTTCAACATATGAATTCTGGGGGAATACTAAGATTCAGCTGTTAGTAGGTTCTTTCTCCTCAGTTCCTTCTTTTTGTATTCAGGTTACTGATGAAAGAAGTCTCTTACCAATCCTGATTCTGGTTTCTATGTAGGTAATTTGTTTTCTCTTGGGAGCTTTTGAGGTTTTCTTTTTCTCCCTTGATGTTTTGATATTCCTTTAAGTTGCGACTCAATGGGTTTTTTTCCTTATTTACCCTCAGCTCTTGGTGAGTTTTCAATAAGAGAACTATATCTATATTTATTTCTGGGACATTCTCACTTTTTTTTTTTTTCAAATATTGCTTCAACCTCATTACTTCTTCCCTCTGAAATGCCTGTTAGAACTTCGGATCTAAATCCTGACTTCTAAGCCTTTTTCCCTATCCACCCCTTTATGCTTTTCTATTATTTCCTAGGAAAATTTCTCGGGCACATCTTCTAGCTCGCTAATTTAATCTTCAATCCAGTCTTGAGTTTTAAATTTTTAAACAATTATATTTTAAATTCCCAAATTCTCTATTCAGTTCTTTTCACAATGCTTATTGTTGCTTCTTGGATGAAATAACCTATCTTGGTTCTCTGGTTTTATTAATTATACTTACTTTAAAGTACTGTGGTTACTCAGGATGGCAAACTAAGTAAATGCCCATGTCCTAATCCCTGGAATCTGCAAATATTACTTTATATAGTTACACACTCACACAAAAGGACTTTGCAGATGTGATTAAGAATCTTGAAACAGTGGGCACCTGGGTGGCTTAGTCAGTTAAGCGTCCGACTCTTGATTTAGGCTCAGGTCATGATCTCAAGGTAGTGGGACCGGGCCCCATGTTAGGTTCTATGGTGAGTGTGGAGACTACTTAAGATTCTCTCTCTTCTCCCTCTGCCCCTCCCTGCTCACACTCTCTCTCCCTCTCTAAAAAGAGAGAGAGAGAATCTTGAAATAGTAGAGATTATCCTGGGTTAGCAGGGTGAGTCCTAAATGCAATCACACATATCCTTATGCAAGGCAGGCAAAGGGAGATCTGACAACAGAAGAGAAGGCAATGACTACAGAGGCAGAGATTGGGGTGATGCCACAAGCCAAGGAATACTAGCTGCCCACCAGAACAGGGAAAAGGCAAGGGTCTCCCCCCACAGCCTACAGAAGGAATTTGGCCTTGCTGACACATGATTTGGGGCCAGTGGAACTGATTTCATACTTTTTGCCTCCAGAACTATGGGAGAATAAATTTCTACTGTTTTAAGCCACCAAGTTTGTGATAATTTGTTCCAGCAGCCATAGGAAACTAACACACTCAGTTAGCTTTGTTTCTTTGGGTCTAAGTTCTTCTATTTCATGCATCTCTTTCATGGTATCAGCACTTCATAAATATCTTCAGTGATTTTTGACTGTAAGCCTTACTTTGCAGTTGAGAATCCTTGATCCCTTTGAGTTGCTTCTGTTAATGCCACCCAACACAGGGGAGAGAAGGAGGCAGTTGTCTGAACTTCTGCTTTGCATTTTATTCAGTGAAACTAGGGGGTAAGCAGGATGTGCCACTTAGTAGGGTGCTTTGGCAGAAATCTTGTGGATTTAACTGCTCTTTGTTTCTCTTGAGATTATCAACCACCCAGTGTCTCAAATAGTAGCCCTGTCTGCAGACAGACAGGCCTGGCACAGATGCTTGGTCTGTGGGGAATGCACAGGGTATGATCTTCCTATTTTCTACTGATGCAGCAATCTGCCTGTTAGCTGATCTTTTGTCCTCTCCTGCTTCTGGCTTCCATTACTCCTGAGTGGTGTTTCTTTGCACTGTTCCCACTTTTAGGAGTAATATTTAGCTGTGGCATCCTGCGTTTGTCCTGGGCTCCCATGTATTTCTTTAATCCCATCCTATCATGTTCAGTCTCTTTATGATTCCTCAAAGATTTTGTCCTGTAAAACCTCTTTTGTTATTTTGATCCCAGCTAGGGATTCATTTAACAATCTTTCCCTATCATTTTAGGGATCTAATACAAAGAACAGTCTGTAGTATGTGTTAGGTTCACCACCTGGAGGCAGAAATATAGTCAATTCTCAATTCTCTACTGTTCAAGCTTAAGAATAAAAGAGATGGTGCCAGAAATTCTGGAGAAGAGTTAGTGACAAGTAATTTTTCTTTATAATGTGACATATGACTCTTTTGCATCAAATCAGCAGTTAGAACTGGGAAGGACCCTGCCCTTGGCTGCATCTTGAGGATTCTGCTTCACTTTGTAGAGCTGCACATATTTCTGGCCTTTGTCAGTCTCCCCAACAAAGTTGCTTAAAACCAGGAAGGAGTGCCACTAGCACCTGTCCTCAAATTAAAAGCCAGATTCCAGTTGTATTCTGATGTCTACCTACTTCCTTCCAGGTCTTGTCCAGGACCTTAAATACTGTTCTCTGCCTTTCAATACCTGAACCCTCTTTTTGTCTTGTTCCCTTACACCTACCTTAAATCTCAGTACATGTCTGTAGATTAGGTATCTGTTTCTGCTTAGCCCTCTAGACAAGTGTCTGGCCTTTGCTGAGTACCTACAACGTACAGGTAACTTGTCTAACACACTGCACTTAGACCTCATAACAACCTTATGAAAGAGGTGTTCGTCATCTTAAATGAGGAAACTAAGGCTCACAGAACTAAGTGACTTGTTTGAGGCTGCAAAGCTACAAAGTGGCATGACTAGGCTGCAAGCCTCCCTACACATGGCTAAAGCCAAGACTCTTCCTACTGCACCACATCACCTCTTGGGACTTTACACTCAGCTCTGCTTCTTTCCTTTAATGTTTCTTTTGTTTATTTTGGTTTTGGCTGAGGCCAGTGGGTACTGACTCGTTCTGCCCACTTGGAGTCTGTTTCACTTGTTGCATCTTATCCTGGCATGCCCAGTTTTGACCTTGGTTTTGCCATTAAATTTCACAGTGGAGGGATGCCTGGGTGGCTCAGTCACTTAAGCTTCTGCCTTCGGCTCAGGTCATGATCCCAGGGTCCTGGGATTGAGTCCTGCATCAGGCTCCTTGCTCGGAGGGGACCCTGCTTCTCCCTTTGCCTGCTCTGCCTGCCGCTTCCCCTGCTTGGGTGCCCTTACTCTCTCTCTCTGACAAATACATAAATAAAATCATTTAAAAAAATTTCACAGTGGCTACCATCTTGGCTGAAGGAACACACCTTCAGGATTCTCTGACTGGCAGGCTACTTTAGGAATTCAAATTTCTGGAGCTGACTCCATCCAAGACATAACCTTCATATTTGTATTTGCCAAAGGAAATATGAGGTTAGCCTGGTATTCCATTGGCATCTGTCACCTCCACGTGGGGTAAGGGTTATACCTGGTAGCAGGAGAAATAGCACTCTCATTATGAATCTGTTGCATTAATCCTCAAACTGAATAATCCACACATACTCTACTCCTTTCCTCCTTGTAATGAAAATCCTTTCTTTTTGTAAATAAAGACCTCGCAATTTCTAAGAGAAGACTGGGGACTCACCTATTAAGATGTTTTGTGGGCACAGATCCTGGTGAGTGTATTCACACAGCAGATGTAGCTCTTCAACAGCCTTAAATACAGATAAGAGGGTGTTTCGGGCAAACTCGTCTTCCTCGTTTTCCACAGCCTGCCCACTGTGCTTGGCCAAGTGTTCCTCCAGGGTCTGCTCACAGAGGGCAAGACACACATACAGACAGTCCTTGTAGCTCTCACTCCCGTAGAATGTCACCAAGTCACTGTTTGCTCGGGAGCTCTGCAGACAGGAGACTTCCTGATGTCCATGTGTGCTGCCTTCATAGAATCGTTTCACAGCTACTTCTTGCCCTTCATAGAACCCAAGGTAGATGCCCCCTTCAGAAGTGTCAGCAATCTTATATTCTTCATCAATAAAGATCTTGAGTTTGCCAATCATAGGGCGGTATATTCTGCGGAGGTGTTCCAAGGCCTTCCCCCAGCGTGAGCTCTGAGGCTTCCAGTCTTCAGCGGGAGGGGGACAATCTTCTCTGGCCCCATGAGAGAGAAGAAGCTTTACAAGGGAACTGTCATAGTTGCGCCTCGCTATCATCACAAGTTCCCCACAGTCTGTGATGGCTCCTTTGTTGCATAACAGTTGAGCAATTTCCTTCAGTCTGAGCTGGACAGCTAACAGAAGCGCTGTTTTGCCCTCACTGTCTGTCTCATTAATCTCTATATGTTCTTGTTCCAGAAGCATCTGCACCAAACCCAAGTGCTTCTTTTCCACTGCCAGGATCAGGGGTGTCTTTCCTTTCTCTCCCCTCACATTGACATCAGCCCCATGGTGCAGCAGAAGGCGAGTGATGTCCTCCACATTTCTATCATCAGAACTCCTAAATGCATAGATCAAAGCATTTCTGCCCATATTGTCACGGGCTTTGACATCTGCCCCCATCTCAAGGAGGATCTTCAAGACATCTACATGTCCATTTTCAGCAGCATCCATTAGAGCTGTGGCCCCTCCTTTCCTAAGCCTCTTTTGATCCTTCTTTGTCTTTCGGCTCAAATTCACGTTTGCCCCATTCTCGTACAGGAAATTTAAGGCTTTATCCCTCCCATTCACAGCGGCTTCCATGAAAGCTGTGAAGCCATTGGCATCACACTCATTGACATCCGCACCTTTAGAAAGGAAAAGTTTGAGCAGCTTCACATTTCCCACAATCCCAGCAATGATGAAGGGAGTGGCCTCATTCTTCTTCTTCACACAAGGGTCAGCACCATAACGAAGCAGAAGATCCACCATGTCCTCCCGGCAACTTTGTACCGCGTTATGCAAAGGTGACCAGCCCCACTCGTCCTGGAAGTTGACATCAGCCCCTCTTTCCAGCAATTGTTGGACCAGCTCGATGTCTTCGTCTTTAACGGCTCCAATTAACTTATTGCCATCCACTGATGTCCTCTCATTGCTGGAGGGTGTGAGTCTCTCCTGAAGGTCGTTATGGCTCTTGGTCTCCATGATGGTAATTACCACTGGCTACAACTCTGTGCCTTTGAGAAAATGAAAACTTATCTCCTTGGGACTTGATCAAAGAGACATGGAGCTCTTTGCACTATCAGGTTAAACAGGGATTATCTGGCTGTGGACCAGCAATATGAGGAAGGAAATACTCTTGGAGTCTTCTAACGTTCCACCTGGAGATGAGCTATTTTGTAATTTTATAATAGTGAGAAAGCATTTGAATTAGAAAAATTAATTTTACTAGCAACTTTTTCAAAATACATCTACTTATTTATATAGAACTTTTTATTATAGAATATTATGAACATATATAAATTAAAAACAAGAAAATTTTTACACTGCAGTCCCACCACCCAGAAATAGGCATTGTTAAGATTTTAGGGGACTCCTGGGTGGCTCAGTTGGTTAAGTGTCTGCCTTAGGCTCAGGTCATGATCCCAGGGTCCTGGGATCAAGTCCCACGTCAGGCTCCTTGCTCGGTGGGGAGCCTGCTTCTCCCTCTGCCTGTGGTTCCCGTGCTTGTGCTTGCTCTCTCTCTCTGACAAATAAATAAATAAAATCTTTTAAAAAAAGATTTTAGTATATTTTTTTTTTAAGATTTTTATTTATTTATTTAGAGAGGGAGACAGTGCAAGCAGGGAGAGGGGCAGAGGGAGAGGGAGAGGGAATCTCAAGCAGACTCTGCACTATGCCGGGAGCCCGCCCCAGGGCTCAATCTCACAACTCTGAGATCATGACCTGAACTGATATCAAGAGTCAGATGCCCAACCAACTGAATCACCCAGGTGCCCCTATTTTAGTGTATTTCTATAAATTTTTTAAAAAATAGTTGAGATCATGCTATGTGAGGATCCCGTATAAATATCCTGCTTTCTTTCATCTAATGCCATTGTATAAATAATTTCCTACGTTATCACAAAGTCTTTTAAAACATTTTTAATGGCTCCGCAATACGCCACCAGTCAGTTGCTTCATTTCCCTATTACTAAACAGTTTTTAAAAACAACTTTTAAGCAAGATTTTTAAAATTGGAATTTTCTAACCATTCTAAATAATGTTGCAGTAAATTTAGCTTTTTAAAGCTTGTTTTCTTATGATAAATCTTATAAGAGATTTCTTATGATAGATTTCCAAGAATTGAATGACTGGTCGAAGTGTAACAGCATTGCCAACAGGTCTTAAGTGTTAACTGGCTTCAAGCTTATCCACTCTTTGCTTGCTGACCTAAGTCCCTTGATCTGTAGCAGAACTAACTTACTTTCCTTGAGATTTTCAGACCACTGGCCTTGAGGAGTGAAGGACCAGACTTTCCCAGAAGATAAGGCCTAACTCCATTCAGGAACAGCTGCTAGAGATGCTAGCCTACCTGTTTAGGGTCATACTGACATACGACTGACTGCCTGCACCTGCCACTCCTGCACGCAGCTCCCACCCCCATCCTCTTTCCCATGCCTTTCCCCCTAAAGCCCTCCAGCTTCCCCTAGGATGAGGAAGACGGTCTTTGAGACATTAGTCTGCCATCTTCCCAGGTTGCCAGCTTCCTGAATAAAGCAGCCTTTCCTTTCCCACCATTACCTGCCTCTCTAGTACTGATTTGTGAGCAGCCAGCAGGCAAACCTGAGTTTGGAACCGGTTCTCTGTCCGGTAACAAAAGGATTATGACTATTTTAAAAATTCTCAACCTATGTTAATAAATTTTTTCCAGTGTCATATTAACATACTCTCACTAGAAATAGATGGTCTCTTAAGAGGAAAAAAAACCCTCATTTATAGGGAAAAAAATGTGTTTTGTGTCAATTTGCATTTCTTTTTTTTTTTTTTTAAGATTTTATTTATTTATTTGAGACAGAGAGCATGAGAGACAGAGAGCATGAGAGGGAGGAGGGTCAGAGGGAGAAGCAGACTCCCCGCCCAGCAGGGAGCCCGATGCGGGACTCGATCCCGGGACTCCAGGATCATGACCTGAGCGGAAGGCAGTCGCTTAACCAACTGAGCCACCCAGGCGCCCTCAATTTGCATTTCTTACACCTCTCAATGCATTTACTGGCTCTGGGCATGTCTTTATGCATGTGTGCTTCTATTCAAAGTAGTAGAGAGAAGTGGAAAGAGCTCAGACTCCAACCTCACAAGATTTAAGTTTGAACCCTCGATCATTTAACTTCAGACTGTTACTGCCTAGTTGTGTAACATTAGGTTATTCTCAATTTTCCGACCCCTCATGCATATAAAGTATGGCAAATATTAGGCATTCAATAACCGATAGACTTAATAAAGTCCCTTCACGAAAACAAAATTCAGCGATTACTACTCTCGCCATCCAAGTGCATACACACGCTACACAAATGGGGGAGCTGGTGGTGTTGAGTTAGTCCAACTGCCCTTCGTCAGAGGAGGGCAACAGAGCCGCAGTTCAGCCACCAGACAGCACCGAACTGGTCCTTGCAGATTTGTAAAACTGCACCTGCTACAGGTGCAAAATTGTGCAATTAGCAAAATTGTGATTAAATCCAGATATTCCTGCTTTCCTTTGACTCTAGTAAACATTCATCTTAGCTATTCTGTGCTTGTTAAGAATAAAATGAAAAGATGAGGAAGTAGAGGTGTGGCTAAAATAGGAAATTAAAATTTGCAAACAAAACAAACAAACAAAAATGCTCAGGACCCAAGTGATCATAAAGCAGAATTCCAAAGGAATAAACAAAGGAGGTGTGAGACAGGCTGGTCTAAAGAAAGGAGCAGAGAAGGGAAGTCGAAGAAACCCCCAAGTAAAATAGCTGTCAGGTACAAGCCTGCTTTCGGTTTCGTTTTCTCGCTCTCACCATTAGTGCTGGACAGAGAGAGACGGCTTGATTAGGTACGGCGTGGACTGGACTGACTGCGGGCGAACCCTGGAATTCCGGGGTGTGGGTGGGGGGGTGGTCGGGACCAGAGAGCCCGGCCAGCGGCCGGCGGGCTCCGCGCTGTGCACTCACCCCTTTCCATCTCCAGAGCCCGGAGCCCAAGGAATCCCTAAAAGGTAACAATTTCTCAAGCTACCCCAGCTCTCCAGCCCCTCTTACCTTCTAAACTCAGACGCCCCTCGGCTCTTCCTTGGAGACCGTTCAATCGTCAGATCGCGGGGCCAGCAGCAAAGCACTTCCTCTCTGCGATCACTAAGTCCGCGGGGCGGGGCAGAGAGAGAGAGGGAGTGAGGACAGAGCCCGGAAAGTAAAGCCACCCGCCCCGGAGCCCACAGCGCATTTAACCCTTGGCAGGACCGCGAGGCCTCCGCTCTGACCGCAGAGGGCCCATCTGACGGCCCACACCGAGCCGAGCCCGCTTCGTCTTTACCACGTTATTCCAAATCCCCTATTGAGGGAAATGAGTGGTAAAGAAACATTTATTGAGCACCGACTGGGTGCGGGGGGGCCCCCTGACCATTGCTTCACAAGTGACATGACCCCGGTTAACCCCTGACAACCCTGAGGATGAATCTGAGGCTCAGAGAAGCTACATAAACCCAGAGCCCAAGCTCCCTCACTCATCTGGGCACACTCAACTCACTCATTGCCTGGAGGCCCTGAGCAACCCCCCACCCCTTCCCCAGAAGGGCACCAGTCTGGCAGTCTAAAGACTTGGTCCTGCAGCCAGTGCTGGGGCCCTTTAGGGGAGTGAACTCAGGTGGGTGGATGGTTTAACCATGTGAAGTCTCAGTTCTCTCGTGTACCATGGTTTTTAAGATTCCTTTCTGCTCTAGAAGTTCTGTTCTTGCCACTTTCCTAGCACTGAGATGCATACTGTGTACTGAACGCTGCAGTGGGAAATATTCCTGTCCTCAAGGAATAGCCAGTCTTGCTGGGGAGACCAACTCCTGCCTATCTTGAACCAGGAGAATCAAGAAGGGGTGGCCCAAGAGACATGTAAAGTATGACAACTGTTCTGGTAGGAGGAGACTTCAGTCTGCCCACAGAGACCCCAGGCACGAGGCTGAGTCCAGAGCTCCAGACTCTGAAGAAGGAGCCACCACCAAGAGCACAGGCAAGCAGGCTCAGGAGTGGGTGGGAAACCAAGGGGGAGGACATGCAGAGAGACGCCTAGGCCAAGGCCAAGGCTAAAGATAAGGATGTCTCCCTCCATCCCTTTGGCTTCCCGTTTCCACACACAGCATGTTAGATATTGGGACACGGTATCTCACCCTTCCCTTCTTTGGACCTTCTTTGCATTTGACTTATCAGAAGCTCCTCTTCTTCAATCCTGGCAAGAAGACAATGGGGTCAAATTGAATCAGATATATTACTAATGTTCTCACAGCTTCATCACAATTTTGCTGATTAAATCCAGATATTCCTGCTTTCCTTTGACTCTAGTAAACATTCATCTTAGCTATTATGTGACTTGTTAAGAATAAAATGAAAAGATGAGGAAGTAGAGGTGTGGCTAAAATAGGAAATTAAAATTTGCAAACAAAACAAACAAACAAAAATGCTCAGGACCCAAGTGATCATAAAGCAGAATTCCAAAGGAATAAACAAAGGAGTAGCAAGAAATGTGGGCAAGGCCAAACAGCTGGTATGGCTAGAAACTCCCTAGCACTTGCGAGTGAATGAAGGCTCTTGCCAGGGCATTCCATGCCCATGGGCAGGAGCAGGAAATGGCAAGACTCTTGCTAGCAGATGTCAAGGCATTAAGTCTCCAGAATGCTTCAGAGCAAGGACTCTGGTATCAGATTACCTCGCTTCAAATCTAGACTCTCCCACTGTGTGTGATAGAATAATTACAAAAAGTAGCCACATTTTTTTTCTTT
>NW_028007119.1:0-957 GCF_054177405.1 Leptonychotes weddellii | reverse complement strand
GGGAACCTCAAAGCGGAGGAATGGCAAGGGAGGACCTCATAAACCACAAAGAAAGTCAGAAAATCTCACATTCTCATGAGCACACCATAAAACAAAAGGGTACCCTCGCCTGAGTGCACAACAATATGCCATTTGTAGATTGTCATCTGAGGAGAATCCCCAGCCCTCAAATGACCCCCTTTGCCCAATTCCCTTTTACTCCTCAGCCTCTTCGATTTCGAAGCAATTCACCGGCTGAGGACAGAGGCTGTCTGAATGTTCATGTTACTTAACCTCCATGGCCAAATGAAGACACTGTCCCAAAGGCACACTGGTGGGCAAAGTCAGTTTTGGATTTGGATCCTATTATTCTGATTCCAATCCTGTGTTCACCCCTTGAATAACTGCTACATAATATGGTGAAATGTAGACACGTAAGCCTTTTACTGATGGAAAAGAAGTCAAATAACGTCAATGAGGGGACATTACTCAGAATGTCTACAGGGTGACTGCAAAGGACAGGCAGGGCAGATGAACAATTACAGAGGGATGCGGACAGTGATGCCCAAACACACAGGACCTACTACCACATAATTCTGCTTTAAGATAGCTCCATTTCCAGCTTTATCTCTGTCTCTCTCTGTCTTTCTTTATTTCTGTCTCTGCCTCTCTCTCTCTCTCTCTCTCACACACACACACACACACACACACACACACACCAAACCCAGACAGCTCTCAGACCAGTCCTGGTCCCAACGTCTCTTCCCTTGCAGAGAACTTGGAAAAGGTCAAACCTCCCACGGTCACAGTGTTTGAACCATCAGAAGCAGAGATCTCCCGCACCCAGAAGGCCACACTCGTGTGCCTGGCCACGGGCTTCTACCCCGACCACGTGGAGCTGAGCTGGTGGGTGAACGGCAAGGAGGTCCAGAATGGGGTCAGCACAGACCCGCAGCCCTACAAGGAGCGGCCCAACGA
>NW_028007118.1:0-957 GCF_054177405.1 Leptonychotes weddellii | reverse complement strand
TTACCTCTACTCCTGGAAGGAACTGTGGAGTCACTATTATTTATTATTATTATTATTATTATTATTTTTACATTTGAGTGTAGTTGGTGCATAATGTTACACTAGTTTCAGTTGTATAGCATCGTGATTCAAACTTTTTTATATATTGTGCCCACCACAAAATAGCTACTATCTGTCAACATACAATGCAATTACAGTATCACTGACTATATTTCTATACTGTGACTTTCATTCCCATGACTTACTCATTCCATACCTGGAAGCTTTATCTCCTACTCCCCTTCTGAGTTTTGCTCATCCCCTTACCTCTGGCAACCTTTAGTTTATTCTTGGTATTTATAGGTCTGACTCCACTTTTTTTTATTCATTTATTTTTTTTCAGATTCCACATGTGAATGAAATCATGTTGTATTTCTTTTTCTGGCTTACTTTACTTAGCATAATACCCTCTAAGTCCATCCATGCTGTCACAAATGACACAATCACATCCTTTCTTATGGCTGTGTAATATTGTGTGTGTGTGTGGATGTGTGTGTGTTTTGTGTGTATACACAACTTCCTTGTCTATTCACTTATCAGCTAAAGAGATGTATTTCATAGCTTCCCTGTTTTGGCTCTTTTAGAGTGTTTGGTTCTTTTTAGTTTCCTACCTGATTGTGAGAGCCACATACAAACTAGACAGAATGATGATTCCAAGGAAAAGCATATTTTTAAAAGCAGCATTTGGTATACACTAGAGAAAGCCCCTCTTATTTT
Organism: Leptonychotes weddellii; assembly: GCF_054177405.1. Classification (NCBI taxonomy): domain Eukaryota; kingdom Metazoa; phylum Chordata; class Mammalia; order Carnivora; family Phocidae; genus Leptonychotes; species Leptonychotes weddellii. Next base: position 201 of record NW_028007118.1, on the reverse strand, counting down.
GTCAAAATATGTGTGATATAGTGATTAAGAGTAACTCTCCTAGGTGCTTCCATTTAAAAACCATATGACTCTTGGCAAGTTAATTCACCTCTCATAGTTTTAATATTCTCACCTGTAATTGTGAATGATAACACCTACCTTGAGGATTGAGCAAAATAATAGCTATAAATGGCTTAATAGAGAGGTTGGCACATTATAAGC
>NW_028007117.1:0-957 GCF_054177405.1 Leptonychotes weddellii | reverse complement strand
CCAATTTTTGTAAAGTAAATGTGTATCAATGTGTATATGTGGTAGCAAACACACAGAAGAATCTGGAAGGTTATACCTTAAACTATTAATGGTGGTCGTATATGAGGGAAGGCAATTATAGACGTTATTCTCATATTTTTTAAAGTTTAAAACTTTTACAATGAGTACATACTGCTCTGATAACCAAAATAAAACATAAAAGAGGCTATCATAAGAAGGAAACAAAACAACTTTATCAGCCTTTTCCAATGCATCTACTACATTGCAACATAGTCCAAAATCCTCAATACTACTGCCACGGCTGTAGGTGGGTGGGTACCCCTCTTACAGGGACCCAGCCTCTAGCTACCTGCCATTCGACTCTGGCTAAGGTCATCTATGACTCGCACACTGCTAAACCTAACATCCGTTTTACATTTTTGCCTTATTTGACACCTCAACAATCTTTGACACAGCTGACCATGATCTTCTGAAGCCTCTCTTAGAAGTTCTTCCAACCGGCTGTGGGTGCCTCCTCCCTGATTGGAGCTTTACTTGTGAAAATATTCAGGCCTCCACCTATGGCTTGCTCCACTGTAATTTGTCCGTGGCATCTGTTAACAGCTTTAGACGAAAGGCTCCAAATGCATCGTTCTATTTCAGGTGGTCTCTCTCTATGCAGATTCATACAACCAACTGCTTATGCGACAACTCCACTTGGAAACCTCCCAGGCATCTCAGACTCACAGAATGTTCATACAGGATCTATGTTTATACACACACACACACACACACACACAGCCCTTTCTCCATGATTTCTTGTCTCAGGAAACGGCACGACCAGCAAAGCAGCTGGTCAAGCCAGAAACCTGGGTATCATCCTAGACTCCCCTCTCTTTTTCATCCTCATAGTCAAACATTCACCATCCTTGGGTGCTGAATATATCTTGAGTCTGTCTTCCTCCTTCCATCTTACAA
>NW_028007116.1:0-957 GCF_054177405.1 Leptonychotes weddellii | reverse complement strand
TTTTGTGGCCTGGCAGATGGCTTCATGGCTCTCTCTGCCCTCAGTCTGTGGTTAAGTCCCAGAAGCAAGTCCCAGTTCAAGCCTTTCAGCCACTGGGCGTGTGACCCTCCTCCCCCAAGCAGAAGACATAAGGAAACTGGAGGGGTGTTGCAGGTTTCCAAGGGAACCGTTTCTCTCAGGATACGTGAAAGACCCCCGTGTTCTCTTCTCAATTTTTGGTCATGGGTCATTCTGCTCCTGAACAATGAAATCTGCCCAGACAATAGTTCTTTTATGGAAAGAATAATGCTGTCAAAGAGAAAATCTTCATTGTTTGCAAAACCTCTGAAAGGAACCAGATATAAATTGTTGATTTGCCTGTGTGCTTATTTTTCAAATGGAAAAAGAAATATCTTTTTAAAAATTGCCCATCATACAAAAGATAATGACATTTTACGGGTTTATCTTGATTTTTTTTTTTTTACTATATTATTGACATGCTGAGAAAAGTCCTGTTGCATTTAAAATATTTTTATATTAAAAAAAAGGGAGTCCCTGCATTTGGATGGCTCAAGACTACCAGGATGAGAATTTGATTTGCATTTAAAGCCAGTCAATGCCTCAACTGACAAAACCCACTTTGCAAGAGCACAAGCTAAAAGAAACAAACTATTCAATAAAAATAGAAAATTATTGAGTTTTTAAAAGAATGTCACTTTCTAGCAATTGTTGTCAAGAAAGGCTTTGCAGTATCTCAAGCAGACTCCCGGCTGAGCGCGGAGCCCAATGCGGGGCTCGATCTCTCGACCCTGAGATCATGACCTGAGCCAAAATCAAGAGTTGGTCACTTAACTAGCAGAGCCACACAGGCTCCCCTCTTTTGGATGTTTTCAGGCAATGGGCCAAGATTTGCTTTCTGGTTTGAGGTAAGAGCAGCTTGAGCCACAACCAGCAAATGTCCCCGGTTCACTTTCCACA
>NW_028007115.1:0-957 GCF_054177405.1 Leptonychotes weddellii | reverse complement strand
GTTCAGTAACTTACAAGGAAATATGTCATTTTCTTTCCTTTTCAAAAGACTACTTTTAAAAATCCATTCTTTTTTTTTTTTAAAGATTTTATTTATTTATTTGACAGAGAGAGACACAGTGAGAGAGGGAACACAAGCAGGGGGAGTGGGAGAGGGAGAAGCAGGCCTCCCGCTGAGCAGGGAGCCTGATGCGGGGCTCCATCCCAGGACCCTGGGATCGTGACCTGAGCCGAGGGCAGACGCTTAACGACTGAGCCACCCAGGCGCCCCTTAAAAATCCATTTTTTGATTCCAAAGTGCCTCAGAACCAATCCTTATGAATGTTAAATCCTTATAAATCCTACAAAGGGCGTTTTAAACTAGCATTACAGTCCTATTTATACTGCGATTCTTTCAATGGTTAGTAAACAACAGATTGAATGATTTTCAGAAGTCTACGTTCAGAGAGAAACGTGCTTTCCTTCTCATGTTCATCTTTAAAATAATCTCTAGATACGGATGCAGGCACAAAGCAGCACCTTTCAAGGTGGAATGATAGGCAACTTCATTAACATTTACCAGCAAGAGGGAGCAAGGGGACTGTGGAAGGTAAGTCCGCAAAACAGAGCCAACTTCCTTACTTAGTTCTTCCCCGTTTTCCTTCTTTGAATTTATTTTTCCTATTTCCATCCTCTTATTTAATCCGAATGTCAAAATGGTGTACGGGAAGAAGAGTGACGTCCGCCCTCGAAGTTACTTTCTTTCTTAATTTCATTACGTGTGAAATGGGAATACAAAGAATATGTCATAGTTTTAAAGTGCCTTTTGGCTAATTCACGCATAAGAGATTCTGTGAAGATTGAGCACTTTTTCGTTTGTTTACTTGAAAAAAAAAATTCTGTTGGAGAAGGGTTTTCTAGGTTATAGTTGTGCTGGACTTTTTGATCTGTGTGTTTTCCTGGTCCTTAAGTGAAGACC
>NW_028007114.1:0-957 GCF_054177405.1 Leptonychotes weddellii | reverse complement strand
ATACAAAGACCCCCAAAATTTACCATCCACAGATTCTCTCTGAAAAAAAATATACAAAAGTATATTTCTGAGAGAGGAAAATGAATACAAGAGCTACAAGAAACTTTGATGAGCAAAGACATTTGTAAAACATATTGCCAAGTCTAAATGAGTAGGCTGCAAAACAAGAATCCTCACAACCATCCGGAATTAAATTCCAGGGAATCTTAACATAAGCATAAAGCATACTAGGAAGGGTGGAGGGTGAGGAGAAGATGAGAGGTGAGAAAGGAAACCAGAAGAGCACTAAGATTCTTATTGTGCTTGGGAGAAAGACGTGGATACAAATCCACACTTGACATTCATTCACTCAAAACACTCACTGAGCACCTACTACTCCATGGCATAACCTATGAGGAGCACTAGAGGTATAGGAGTGAATGAAACAAATAAAAGTCCCTACCCTTTTGGAGGCAGGGGGAGAGATACAATAAACAAAATAAGTAAGTAATTTATACTATATGTAAAAAGGTGATAGGGCTATGAAAAGAAAACAGAGTAGGGAAAGAGAGATCAGGAATGCTGGTGACAGTGTGGGTTTGCAATTAGGGCTTTCAGAAAAAGAGATGAAAGAGACATTGTTATAAAAATATAAGTGGAACGTGGGCGGGGGGAGCAAGATAGCGGAGGAGTAGGAGACCTGGATTTCGTCTGGTCCCAGGATTTCAGCTGGATGGGATCAAACCATTCTGAACACCTACGAACTCAACAGGAGATCGAAGAAAGGAATAGCAGCAACTCTCTGAACAGAAAAGCGACCACTTTCTGGAAGGTAGGACGGGCGGAGAAGTGAATCCGAGGCGATATTCGGAGAATAGACGGCGGGGGAGGGGGCCTCCGTGGGCCCCTTCTGGCAAGTGATAGAGCCGCAGAGCACAAAATCGGAACTTTTAGAAGTCAGCTCCGCTGAGGGACGTC
>NW_028007113.1:0-957 GCF_054177405.1 Leptonychotes weddellii | reverse complement strand
TCTGCGGGCAGATATCGGGGATAAACGGCAGCGGGAGGGAGCCTGGCCGTGGGGATCCTACACCACTGGTGAGTGACAGCCTGTGCGCTGTGGACGGGGCACAGACTCGCAGACCAGTAGGGTGGGGAAAGGACTTTAGGGCAGCCCCCAGGGCGGAAACCCGGAGCAGCAGGGTCAGGAGCGCATGAACTGGGAGCGGCTGGCGGTTTTAGAAGCACAAAGGGCAGAGATGTGCCCGACCTGGAGGCAGGACTGGGGGCGCTGCGGAGGGGCGCAAACCCAGGACGCTGCAGTTTATAGCAGCACGGACAGAAATGGAGATGGTGTGGCCTGGAGAGCTCACTGAAGAACAGACTGCGAGCTCTCTGCTCTGAGGCAGAAGGTTGCAAAGGGTCCCTTCTGCTCTGACTCATGGAAGAGACGCAGAAAGCCGCCAGGGAAAGGCGACAGAGAACAAAAGCCCCAAAGACTGATTCCCGCTGAGCCCATCCCCCGCCACAGGGCAACTCTGCCCAAACAGGGTTGCCTGAGTAACAGCGCAGCAGGCCCCTCCCCTAGAAGACAGGCTGGGAAGACAAGAGGCCAGCAACCCTAAGGTCCCTATAAAACAGGTGCATCTTGCTTGGGTTCTGGTCAATAATTTGGACTCTATACGTTCCCTCAACCACCCCTCAACAGACTGACTAGGAGGAGGAACCCCCAAAATAGGAAAGACTCAGAGATTATGACTTATGCTGCAGATTTACAAATGGATGCAGATATAACCAAGATGTCAGAGATGGAATTCAGGCTAGCAATTGTGAAAACAATAGCTAGAATGGAGAAATCAATTAATGGCAACATTGAGTCTCTAAGGGCAGAAATGAAAGGTGAATTGGCAGAACTTAAAAATGCTATCAATGAGATCTAATCCAATCTAGATAATCTAACAGCTAGGGTAACTGAGGCAGAAGAGCG
>NW_028007112.1:0-957 GCF_054177405.1 Leptonychotes weddellii | reverse complement strand
ATCCGGGGTTCTGGGATCGAGTCCCACGTTGACTTTCTGCTTGAGGGGGAGTCAGCTTCTCCCTCTCCCTCTGCTCCTCCCCCTGCTTGTGCTTGTGTGCACTTTCTCTCTCTCTGTCAAATAAATAAATAAAATCTTTAAAAAAAAATGCTGATTTAAAGCAGATTGCCCTTGACTTTCCACAGTGGAGACTGATTGGTCTTTATGGATGTATTTTGCTTTTGTTGAATTTTTTTTTTTTAAGATCACTGCCTAATAACCTGCATATCCACATGCTCTGTATTTTGTGAACAGAATTTGCAACTAACAGCAGGTTAGGCTTGGGATGAAGAAAAAAATACAACAGGAGTAGATAACCATATATAGACATTCCGGTTTTTTAATCTTTCTATTAATTTTGTGCTGGGCCATTCTCATGGATTCATGTTTACTCTAGACCTTGGTTTATTATTTATGATAAAAATTCTATTATCTCATTGTCTCATTGCCTAATTTTATTAAAAGGTACCTAAAAAGTATCAAGGACTGGTATTACCTCACTAATTATGTCTTTGTACTTTAATAAATGGTATGAGGTTCATTATGACTTCTATGTTGTCCTATTTATATTCTGAACAAATGTTCTTTTATCTCAAAGTATTCCAATGGTGAAGAGATATACACTGTTTGTGTGGTTTTCATTTAAATTATTTTGTTTTATTTTTTTTTTAAAGATTTTATTTATTTATTTGAGAGAGAGAGAATGAGAGACAGAGAGCATGAGAGGGAGGAGGGTCAGAGGGAGAAGCAGACTCCCTGCCGAGCAGGGAGCCCGATGCGGAACTCGATCCTGGGACTCCAGGATCTAAATTATTTTGTTTTAAAAGGTACTGTGGGGCGCCTGGGTGGCTCAGTTGGTTAAGCGACTGCCTTCGGCTCAGGTCATGATCCTGGTGTCCCTGGATCGAGTCCCGCATC
>NW_028007111.1:0-957 GCF_054177405.1 Leptonychotes weddellii | reverse complement strand
TCGGTTGGGCGACTGCCTTCGGCATCAGGTCATGATCCTGGAGTCCCGGGATCGAGTCCCACGTCGGGCTCCCTGCTCGGCGAGGAGCCTGCTTCTCCCTCTGACCCTCCCCCCTCTCATGCTCTCTCTCTCCCATTCTCTCCCTCAAATGAATAAATAAAATCTTAAAAAAAAAAAAAAAAAAAGACTGCCATTGAACACCCTGCTTCCTTGGTGTAAGGTTTACCTGCTCCATCTCTGACTGACAAGCCATATCGAAATAGGGCAGAACTTCCTGCCTGCAGAAGATGGGGACCCCTGAGGACCTGGCTCCCTGACACATCCCGGCCCCCTCCCAAAGCAGGTATTGTACCCACCACTGTCACCCACCAGGTGGCCCTGAGCCAGGCCACCCTGCCTTTCTCAGTGCTCCCAGCGGAGGCTGAGCTCAGGGAGGGGTCTGAGGGAGGGTGAGCAGGAGGCACAAGGGCCCCTTTGTGCCCGTTGCTAAGGGCCTGGCTGCATTTACTCAGGCTTGGTAAACAGGAGGTGCCTGGCGGCCCGCTCTGTTCTGACAACGTAAAGAGCATTTTCTTTCCTTCCTGAGGCTGCTCAAGCCCTGGACTGTTCGAGGTGGTTCCCCACATTGGAGGGGCTTCCCCAGCACCAAGCTGGGGTGTCCTTGCCATGCAGGGCAGGGCTGGAGGATAGCAGAGAGGTCACTCACCTCAGCCCCTTGAGACTCAGGCGGAGACCCCGAGGCCCCGGCAGGAGTGGGGGTGAGGAGGGTAGGGGGTCTCTGGCCCAAGGTCACAGAGGAGAGGCTGCTTGAGACAGGCCTGGAGGTCACTCACCTCAGCCCCTTGAGACTCAGGCGGAGACCCCGAGGCCCCGGCAGGAGTGGGGGTGAGGAGGGTAGGGGGTCTCTGGCCCAAGGTCACAGAGGAGAGGCTGCTTGAGACAGGCCTGGAGGTCACT
>NW_028007110.1:0-957 GCF_054177405.1 Leptonychotes weddellii | reverse complement strand
CAACTTAAAAAGATATAAAGTGTGATATCAATAGTAGGAAATGTGGGGAGAGGAGAAGTAAAAGTGTAGCTCTCTTTTATGCTATCGGAGATAAGTGTTTATCAGCTTAAAACAGACTGTTATATTTATAAGATGTTCAAAGCGGGCCTCATGTTAATCACAAAGGAAAAAATCTAGAAGATATACAAAGGAAAAGAAAAAATAATTACAGTGTATCACTATAAAAGCCAAAGAAGAAGACAGCAAGAGAGGTGGTGGGGGGGGGCGGGGAATGTCAAAACAGTCTGAAAACAATGAAAAAAATGGCAATAGCAAGTCTTTATCAATACTTACAATAAAGGTGAATGAATTATATCATCCAATCAAAAGACACAGTGTGAATGAATGGATTAAAAAATAACATTTCGACAATATGCTGTGCACAGAAGACCCACTTGAAGGACAGCCATGGCCTGAAAGCAAAGGGGTGGACAAATGCAAATAGAAACCAAAAGAGAGCAGGAATGGCTATCCTTTCATCAGATAAAATAGACTTTCAGTCAAAATCAGTCACAAGAGACAGAGAAGGTCCCTATATACTTATAAAGGTGTCCATTTATCAATAGGATATAACGATTGTAACCTGGAGGATATTATGCTAAGCGAAATTAGCCATATAAAGACAAATACTACACGATTTCACTTATATGTGCAATCATAAAAGGTGGTACTCATAGAATCAGAGCATAGAAAAACAGTTACCAGGCACTGGGCAGAGAGATAGGGGAAAGAGGCCAAAGTTGGTCAAAGGGTACAAAATTTCAATTATATGATAAATATGTTCTATGGATATAATGTACAGCATACTGACCAGAGTTAGTAACATTGTACTGTAACCTTGAAATTTCCTAGAATATACTTTACATGTTCTCACCATACTGGAAAAAGATAATCATGTGAGGTGATAGATGTATTAAT
>NW_028007109.1:0-12035 GCF_054177405.1 Leptonychotes weddellii | reverse complement strand
CATCGACAGATGACTGGATAAAGAAGACGTGGTATATATATACAATGGAATATTATGCAGCCATCAAAAGGAATGAGATCTTGCCATTTGCAACGACGTGGATGGAACTGGAGGGTATTATGTTGAGTGAAATAAGTCAATCAGCATAGTATTTTAAGCACACAGAGTATTCAGTGCACATGTATTAGTAAATCCGTGAATCCTCAGGGGTACCTTAGGAGCAGAGTGGTATTGATTTCCACTTAATCTCTAACTTTGACACTCCCGCTAGTTTGGGAGAAGGGATAAAACATTTGGAAAGTGTTGGGCAGTTACCTGCTTCTCTGCCATTCTAAGGCTTCTTATGAGCTTATTTCATTTGTATATCTTATGGACTAAACATTTGTCACCTCAGTTTCTTCAATAGGTAATAAAAATGGATCTACCTATAACAAAAGACCAACTCCTCTTAGTAGTGGATGCCATGTGTTCATTTAAAGATCTTATTAGTCAATGCGTACTCCCAACCAAACATTGAAGGGATCTCTGTATCTAAGTTGTTGCTGTTCACCTAGGAAGGCATTTCCTTGGCCCTAGAAACTGAGGCTGTTACAAACATATTCTAGAAAACAGGACTTAGACCTCTGCTTCACCTGGGCTTCCATTTTTACTAAATTTTTTTCCACCTCTGCTGGTGTGAACCTGGGTGGGAAAGGCTAAATCAGTGGCTTTACCATGGGAAAGGTTAACTCAGGTATGGACTTCTCTTGATTTGAGTTCATAGGTTCCACCCCACTGTTTCATATCAGGAGTCAGGTGACTTTCCATAGCCAGCCTTGCCCAGGGGCAGGAAGTCTAGAAATCCTCTGACAACTTGCCCACCAATCCTGGGGGTGGGGGTGGGGGGCTGATTGCCAAGGGACCTGGGTGCTACCGAGCTTTGCTTAAAAGTGGCTATTACCGTTAGCCAAACTGTGAGATTAAGGGTGCCTCCAGACCACTAACTCTGCCCAAGACTTCTGACACCAACTGCAAGGAGTTAGCACCCAATATCAAAGTTGGAAGGCACAATCCCAGGACTGCCTTACTTCTGACACCAACTGTCAAGTTTAGGGGGGCTTCCCCAAATTACCCTCAGGTTTGATAATTTACTGGAAGAACTCCTTAAACTTGCTGAAAGCTATTATACTCACAGCTGTGGTTTATTACAGGCAGAGGACACAGATCAAATTTAGTCAAAGGAAAAGAAGCATATGGCAGAGTTTGGAAGGGTAAAAACAAAGCTTCCATCATCCTCGGGGACGTGTTACCCTCCAGTATCAGTGTGTGACAACATACATGGAGTATTGCCAATCAGGGAGGCTCACCTGAGCTTCAGGATCAAGGGTTTTTATTGGGGCTTCATTACATAGGTATTATGGATTGATTGCCCATGTGATGGATCTCAACTTCCAGGTCAACTGCATGACCCAAAGCCATCACTCTAAAGCACATGCTTAATCTTCTGCCTTGGTCACCTTCCCCTCTCAGACTATCTCAGGTGGCTGGCCGCACCCTAAGATCCAGTGTGGCCAACTTCTTCTGCAAAGACCCTCCTATCAGGTATGACATAGATTACATCCCAGAAGTTAAGGGCAAAGGCCAGACGTCTCCATACAAGGCTATATTCTTTGCTGTATGGTGGTTTGGTAAGTCTCTTCACTGTCCCAGGTCTTATACCTGTGGGGCTCTTTTCCTGGCAAATCCATTAAAATAAACTAGCAAACTTGTCACTCTACAATACCTCCCTATATCCCTTGGACCCAAACATCATCACTTGCCAGATAAATGTATATAACATTGGATTAATTTACCTAACACAGTACATAATACAAAGTTGACACACAGTAGACCAGAAGTTTTAGTCTGTGAACCCCCTGAAATCATATGTAAAAGTTTGCAGGTATGTTTGCATTTGAGTTTGGGTTGGGGGTCAGAGTTCACATATTTCTTCAGATTTCAAAGAAGTCTCTATCCCATAGAAGGTTGAACCTTCCTGGCCTAGATAAAAGTGAATTCTATTCCTGCACACCACCACCGCTGGGTGCTGGACTATTCCTTTGTGAGCTCTAGGAGTTTTGTTTGCCAAGAGAAGGGGCTGCAAAGGAGACAGTGCTTGGGCTGGCAGTATAAGGGCACTTTTGCTATCTTGGTTTACAAGGCCTCTTGGGTTAATTCTAGAAGAATCAAAGCAAGCATTTCTTCTGTCTTTCCTGTGCTCTGCAGGCCAGGAGTTTTCTTGTGCTAAAATAAACAACTGGCAGTTTCATTAGACTCTGCAGAAGGAAGGAAGAGGTTTATGTTTCATACCTTTTATATTATGTAACAACATCATTATGCGAACTTCAATTCTTCAATCTGTTTAGTTTATTTAAACTTAAAAAATAGTATGAATGCTATAAATGGAATAAACCATGTCCAATTCTGAGCACTTACAATAAGCATTCAGTCAGTAATACAGCCCCTGAAATAATAAACCACTTACTTCTGATAGTTAGGCATGCACACGTGTGTGTGTGTGTGTGTGTGCGTGTGTGTGTATCACCTTTAGATTTTATTAAGGTACAGCTGGCTGGGCTGGGGGGTGGGGGGCATTGGGAAGAGGTTCTACTTGTTTTAAACTGTAGGAAAAAAAAAACCCCACACTTTATTTTGCATCTGTCCAAGTTCTTATATAATCATGGAAATTATGATGTGTTTGTACCAGCCAGGCCTCAACTTTGTCTTACTTTACTGAGAAATTAGAAGTCTGATCGTAAGGAAGACAACTGTTCATTTTCAGTTGGTTTTGTTCAGTTCTTAAAATATCTTGGTTCTTATCAGATAAGGAAGTATTTGATGCTTTGTAATCCTGATTCATTCAGAGGCATTAATCAAACTCTACCCAGCACATGATTCAATACTACCTTCTGAGGGGATTACAAATATAAAATGATTACCCTTGGAGTGCTTAAAGTTTAGTGGGGAAGATTAGTGGCTCCCAACACAGCATTTTACTGTAATTACCGATTTGCATGTCGTTATTGTGGACTCTTTCAAAATCCCGGCAACCTTTTTTTTTTCTTTTTTACAGAAATAGAGAAATCCACCCTAAAATCCATGTGGAATCTCAAAGGGCCCCAAATTGCAAAATAAACAAACAAAACCTTGAAAAAAAAGAACAAAATTGGAAGTCTTACACTTCCTGATTTCAAAACTCAATACAAAGCTAAAATAATCAAAATGTAAAGACAGTAATTTAGACCAATGGAATAGAGTAGAGAGCCCAGAAATAAGCCCTCACATGTGTGGTCCAGTGACTTTCAACAGAGTTCCAAGACCTTTCAATGGAGAAAGGACAGTCTTTTTTAACAAATGGTTCTGGAGAAACTGGATATCCACATTGCAAAAGAATGATGTTGGACCCTTACCTGACACCATATACAAAAATTAACTCAAAATAGATCAAGGACTTAAGTGTTAAAGCTAAAACTGTAAAACTCTTAGTAGAAAACTTACGGGTGGGAAGAGCTTTGTGACATTGGACCTGGCAATGAGACTATGTTTTATGTCCTTGTAGAGAAGAGCAGTCAAGTTGGGGGCTGGAGTCGGAGACCTAGGTTCAAACTCAAGACCATCACACCCTACCTGTGTGATCTTAAGCACATTATCTATCCTCTCTGAGTCTCTGCTTTCTCATCTATAAAAAGAGGACAGTAAGAGAATGATAGTGGGAATTACATAAATTGATGGACCTCAAGGACTTAGCCCAGTGCCTGGCATATGGCTTACTATGAGCCATTACTATTCATTCAGGGGATGAGGGCAGGGGATAACATAAAAGTTCAGTAGGTAGATTTTGGAATCAGATTTTTTAGGTTCGTATCCTAGTTCTGCCCTTCACCTCTGTGGCTTTGATCAAGTGCTTTACATTTTTGTAACTGAGGACCTTTCTCTTTTTTATTCTGAATATTATCTCCTGAAGTTGTAGGGATGAAATGAAACCATCCCCTTACCCAGCTCGTAGAAAAGAGGTTAGCACTCCCCAGCGTTAGTTCTTACAGCTGCTACAGTGCTCAGTACAGCATCTGGCAAATAGTATGTGCTCGTATAATGAATTATCATGCTGCCCTAAACAAGGCTGTTTAGGAAGTGTGTTTAATAACATGGGTAAATACTAATCCTAAACTCTCAGGAAAAACCAGATAAAAAGTTGAAAATATGGGATGCCTGGGTGGCTCAGTTGGTTAAGCATCTGCCTTTAGCTCAGGTCATGATCCCAGGGTCCTGGGATTGAGTCCTGCATCAGGCTCCTTGCTCAGTGAGGAGCCTGCTTCTCCCTCTGCCTGCCCTTCCCCCTGCTTGTGCTCGCTCGCTCTCATTCTCTCTGACAAATAGATAAACAAAATCTTAAAAAAAAAAGGTGAATATGCAATTTGATCTCAACTGTGTAAGCAAAAAGAATAAAAAGGTTAAAAAGAAACTAGTTAAAATACTAACAGGGCTCATGCCTTATATGGAAAAATCATGCATGAGTTTATTGTTTCTTTATGTTTTAGTGTACTTCTCAGAGCTACCACCAGTACTTTTTCTGATGGAAAATATTAAAATTCAGTTAAATAGGCTGGAAAGCCAGACAGTAGTCAATGTTGTCCTCTTGTCATTGGCATACTGGCTTCCAGGAGTAGTTAGCAATCACCAGAACAGTGCCAAGACCATGGCCTCGAGGAGGCAGGATGCAGATAATTGCACTCTTCCGTGTTGGTGTGTGGGCACACATGCATGTGTGTGTGCTTTGTCTCCCAAGGATTTTGTGATCTCCTTGAGGGCATGGACTCTGTGCCAGCCAATCTCCCATGCTTTCCTTCTGTCTAGTTCAGGGTCTAGCATAGATATTCAGGGCCTATATGAATAGATATTCACTGACTACATGGTGAAAAGGTAAATGGTGTTGGTGGTGTAAAGAGCGGTTCAAGCTGGGGCGCCTGGGGGGCTCAGTCGTTAAGCGTCTGCCTTCGGCTCAGGTCATGATCCTGGGGTCCTGGGGTCCTGGGATCGAGCCCCGCATCGGGCTCCCTGCTCCGCTGGAAGCCTGCTTCTCCCTCTCCCACTCCCCCTGCTTGTGTTCCCTCTCTCGCTGTGTCTCTCTCTGTCAAATAAATAAATAAATAAAATCTTTAAAAAAAAAAAAAGAGGTTCAAGCCAAGGCTGTGTGGCAGGGGACTGGCCTGCCTGGGTGACCCAGTTGCTTTTTCACTGTACCAACTGGGAAGATGTATGAAAAAGCAGAGATCATGGAAAACTTCACCTCTTGGACAGGGCATGGCCCTCAAAATGCCTAGCTTCAGGGAAGAAATTACCTCTCTGCCAAAGACATGGTGTTTGAGCTAAATCTTGCTAAACATGGAAAATTTATTTAAAAATTAAAATAGCTTTTAAATTTAGATATATCATTTGCTCATTGGTAGCTTAAGAAAATAAAGACATAAGAAGTTAAAATCCTTCAAAATTCCACCATTCATAGATTATCACTGCATACATTGGTATATATTCATCCAATCTGTGCCTTGATTTTTTCCTTGGACTAAATAATATATTGTGGGCAGCTTTCTGTGACTATAGCTAGTGCTACATCATTTCTCTAATGGCTGCACATTATTTCATTAAATAGATGTACTTTTTTTTTTTTTTTTTACTCAATTCTCACATGTGCTCTCTACTAGAGATGGGATGGACAAAACAGACAGGATTCCAGTCCTCATGGAACTAAGGGGCTAGAGGGGGCTTGAGGCAATTAACCAACACAAAGTATGCTAAATGTGATGTGGGGGAGGTTGAAGATTCTCCTGGAGCACAGAGGCAGAACGTCCCCAGCTTATTGGCACATTGAAGTATAATTTATAGTATCTTCATATTTGTCATCAAACATTCATTTTTTTATTGAGGAAAACTTGCCATATAACATTATATTAGCTCCAGGTGTACATGATTTCATATTTATATATATTGCAAATGATCATCACAATAGATCTGATTAACATCTGATGTCATACGGTTAAAAAATTGTTTCCCCTTGTGGTGAGAACTCGTAAGAACTATTCTTTTTGCAACTTTCAAATGTTCAGTGCAGTATTATTAACTGTAGTCCCCATGACTTAATTATTTTATAACTAGAAATTTATACCTTTTGACCCCTTCACCCATTTTGCCCATTCCCTATCCCCTGCCTATGGCAACCACCAACTGCCAATCATTCTCTGTATTTATGAGCTCAGGTTGTTTGTTTGTTTGTTTGTTTGTTTTGTTCTGTGTTTTTAGAGTCCATAGATAAGTGAGATCATATGGTATTTGTCTTTCTCTGATTTATTTCACTTAGCATAATGTACTCAAGGTCCAGCCATATTGTTGCAATGGCAAGATTTTATTCTTTTTTATGGCTAAATAATATTTTATTGTATATGTATACTACATTTTCTTTTTTTTTAAGTTTTTATTTTAATTCCAGTTAGTTAACATACAGTGTTATTTTAGTTTCAGGTGTACAATGTAGTGATTCAACACTTCCATACATCACCCAGTGCTCATCAGGAGAAGTGTCCTCCTTAATCCCCATCACCTATTTAACACATCCCCCCACCCACCTGATTTTTTATAGATATACTTAGTTTTACTGCTGTTGTGCTTCCTACTTTTCTTACTCCTTGTTATGGTCTTTCCACTCAGGGAGTCCCTTTTAACATTTTTGGTAAGGCTGGTCTAGTGGTCATGAATTCTTTTACTTTTTCTTTGTCTGGGAAACTCTCCCTCTCCTTCTATTTTGAATAATAGCCTTGCTGGAGAGAGTATTCTTGGCTGCAGATTTTTTTCCTTTTAGTACTTGGAATATATCTTGCCACTCCCTTCTGGCCTGTAGTTTTTGCTGAAAAATCAGCTGTTAGCCTTAGGGGGTTTCCCTTGTGTGTAACTGTTCTCTTTTCTCTTTCTGCTTTTAAAATTATCTCTTTATTATTATTCTTTGTCATTTTAATTACTATGTATCTTGCTATGGACCCCCTTGGGTTGATTTTGTAGGGGGCTCTGTGCCTCTGGATCTGGATTTCTGTGTCCTTCTTTAAATTTGGGAAGTTTTCAGCTATTATTTCTTCAAATAATTTTCCGCCCCCTTTCCCTCTCTTCTCCTTTTGGGATCCCTAGTATGCAAATATTGTTATGCTTGATGGTCTTGCTGAGTTCCCTTAATCTATTCTCATTTTTTAATTTTTTTTCTTCTGTTCAGCTTGATTGCTTTCCATTACTCTGTTCTGCAAGTTACTGATATGTTCTTCTACTTCCTCTAGTGTACTATTTATTCCCTCTAGTGTATTTTTTATTTCAGTTGTTGAGGTTTTTTTTTTTTTTTTTTTACTCTCTGGTTGGGTCTATTTTATGTTTTCTATGTCTTTGTTGAGGATCTTGTGGAGATTCTCCACTCTTTTCTCAAGTCCAGTGACTATCTTTATGACCACTACTTTACATTCTCTATCAGAGATATTACTTATCTCTGTTTTGTTTAGCTCTCTTGCTGTGATTTTTGTTCTGTTCTTTCATTTGGGACATAGTCCTCTGTCTCCTCATTTTGTCTAACTCTGTATCTTTTTTTATATGTTAGGAAAGTCACCTATAACTTCTGCTCTTGAAAGTAGTGGCCTTATGAAGAAGAGGTCTTGGATTGCCATGTAGTGCAATGTCCCCTGTTCCCCAGAACCTGGTGCTTCAAGGGTGTCTCCTATGTGTGTTGCATGTACCCCACTGTTAGGGCTGAGCCACATTTTCTCTCAGTCCAGTCATCTGCAATGGCTCTCTTTGCCTGTCATTGGCAGGGTTTGGTCTCTATGTTGTTAATGGGCCACCCAGGGCTTGAGTTGGGTCAGACCTGGGGTCTTCCAGAGTTGCAGTTGCACTGAACTGCAGGTTGCTCTCTCTGTGTTTTCCCGTGAGAGGCTATTGTTGATGGGTAGGGCCCACAGTCAGACCAAATGTCGTCTTCTAGCACACTGCCGGTGCTGCAGTTGAACTAGTGTGCAGTTTCCCCAGGCATGGGGCACTTTGGAGTGGTGCTGGCCCCTGTTGGGGGTGTTTGCACAATACCATGCTTGTGGTGCTGCTTTGGATGGACTCCTGTTGAGTGTGCTTTGGGTGAGTGCATCCATAGGAGAACGCAGGGGTGGGGCATGCAGTTCCAGTAAGGTTTGTGCTGGTTTACTACTGGAAGGGACCTAGAGCTGTTTTGGAGAACTGCTGAGGGGGGGTCCACAGGAGAATATGGGGGTGGGGTGTACTGTTTGTAAGGTTTGTACTAGTCTGCTGTGGAGGAGAACCTGGAGCGGCTATGGAGAACTCCTGCCTAGGGTGTGTAGGAGAAGGCAGGTCTGCAGGAGAGCATGGGACAGGGCACATTGTTAGCAAGCTAGGTGCAGAGTGTTCATGCTCGTTTCTGCAGGTATGTGTGTATCTAGGCTAGAGGTTGGGGAAGGGAAGTGGCTCCCACCAATTCTTTTGTTCTTGGAGAAGTTTCCCAAAGATTCCTGTCTCTCCCTCCAGTTCATATTGTGAGTTTAATAAATAAATCTCCTTCCTATATACTCCAGGCATTTTTTCAGACTGTTACTTCTATGCTGTATCTCTGTGAAGTTGTTTGTTTTGCTGGCTCTTTAACTGTGGGGGCTCAGTTTCCTATTGCCCTCTTGGCTCTCCTAGAGCTGAATGTGCTGATTTTTAAAGTTCCAGGTGTTAGGCTCCATTGATTGTAAGAACTCATGAAGTTAAGCCCCTCTGGTTTTCAAAACCAAATATTATGGGGATCCATCTTTCCAGTGAGGGTCTCCTGTGCCTGGGGTTCCTGAGGTGGATTCTGCTCCTCTCCCTTCTCTGTTGTTGCGGTGTCCCTCACTTCCACAGTCAGTTTTGTTCCTGACCATTGTCTCCTATCATTTTCAATGTGGCCTCTTCTCTACAATTAGCTGCGGAGAGTGTGTTCTGCCAGTTTTTAGGCTGTTTCTGGATTATTTATGCTAATGTGGGTGTTACCTAGATGTATCCATGGGCTGAGGTGGGCTTAGGTCCTCCTACTCCACTATCTTCCCAGGAAGTCTGTTTCTTGTCTTTTTGATACTAGCCATTCTAACAGGTATGAAGTAATATGGTTTCGATTTGTGTATCTGTAATGATTAGTGATGTTGAGTACCTTTTTATGTTTCTATTGGCCATCTGTATGTCTTTTTTGGAAAAATGTCTGTTCAGGTCCTCTGCTCATTTTTAAATCTGATTGCTTTTTGTTCTTGAGTTGTATGAATTCTTTATAAACTTATCAGATATATGATTTCATTTATTCATTTATTATTTCATTTATTGTCTTTTATTCAGTAAGTTGTCTTTTCATTCTGCTGATGATTTCCTTTGTGCAGAAGCTTTTTAGTTTGATGAAGTCCTGCTTGCTTATTTCTTATTTTGTTGCCTTTGTTTTTGGTGTCAAATCCAAAAAAAATCATAAAGAGTGGTCTCAAGAAGCTTACCATCTATGTTTTCTTCTAGGAGTTTCATGGGTTTAGATCTTACATGCAGGTCTTTAGTCAATTTTGAGTTAATTTTTGTGTATGATTTAAGGTAGTGATCCAGTTTCATTCTTTGCATGAAGCTGTCCACTTGTCCCAACAACATTTATTGAAGGGAGTGTCCTTTCCCCATTGTATATTCTTGGCTCCTTTGTCATAAACTAATTGACCATATATACATGGGTTTATGTCTGAGGTGTCTATTCTGTTTTATTGATCTATGATTTTGTTTTTATTCTGATACCATACTGTTTTGATTACCATAATTTTGTAATACAGTTGAAGTCAGGGAGCATGATGTTTCCAGCTTTGTTCTTCTTTCTCTATATTACTTTGGCTATTCATGGTCTTTTGTGGTTCCATACAAATTTTGTTTTATTTGTTCTAGTCCTGTGAAAAATGTTATTGGTATTTTGATAGGAATTGCATTGAATCTGTGATGTGAAAAATTCTATTGATATTTTAATATTGATGGCATTGAATCTGTAGATGTCTTTGGGTAGTATGGACATTTTAACAATATTCTTCCAATCCATGTGCATAGAATATCTTTTCATTTGTGCAACTCACAATTTCTTTCATCAGTGTTTTATAGTTTTCAGAGTACAAATCTTTCACCTTCTTGGCTAAGTTTATTCCTAGGTGTTTTATTCTCTGTAGTACAATTGTAAATGATTTTTTTTCTTAATTTCTCTTTCTGCTACCTCATTATTAGCATACAGAAATGCAACAGATTTCTGTGTATTAATTTTGTGTCCTGCAACTTTATTCATATATTACTTTTAATAGTTTTTTTTTTTGGTGAGTCTTTAGGGTTTTCTATGTATAATACATGTCATTTGCAAATAGTGGCCATTTTACTTCTTCCTTACCAATTTGGAGGCCTTTTATTTATTTGTTTTTCTTGTCTAATTGCTGTGGTTAGGACTTCTAGAACTATGTTGAATAAAATTGGTGAAAGTGGACATCCTTGTCTTGTTCCTGATCTTAGAAGAAAAGCTCTCAGTCTTTCACCATTGAGTATGATGTTAGCTGTTGGTTTATAATATATAGCCTTTTTCCTATAAACCCACTTTGTTGAGAATTTTTATCATAAATGCTTTTTCTATATCTATTGCAATGATCCTATGATTTTATCCTTTATTTTGTTAATGTGGTATATCATGGTGGTGGATTTGCTGATATTGAGCCATCCTTGCATCCCCTGTATAAATTCCACTTGATCGTGGTGAATGATCCTTTTACTGTATTATTGAATGTTGTTTTATAATATTTTATTGAGGATTTTTGCATCTATGCTTATCAGGAATATTGCCTGTAGTGTGTGTGTGTGTGTGTGTGTGTGTGTGTGTGTGTGACTAGTTTGAGGAGAATAGGTGTTAACTCATCTTGAAATGTTTGGTAGAATTCACCTGTGAATCCATCCATTCCTAGATATTTGTTGGGAGGTTTTTGATTACCAATTCAGTTTTGTTACTAGTAATCTGTTCAGATTTTCTATTGCTGATTCATTTTTGGAAGATTGTATGTTTCTAGAAGTTTATCCATTTCTTCTAGGTTGTCCAATTTGTTGGCATATCATTTTTCATAGTAGTCTCTAATAATCCTTTGTGTTTCTGCAATGTCTATTGTTACTTTGCCTCTTATTTCTGATTTTATTTGTTTGGGTCCTCTCTCTTTTATTCTTGCTGAGCCTGACTACAAATTTATCAATTTTGTTTATCTTTTCAAAGAACGAATTCTTGGTTTCATTAATCTTTTCTATTGTTTTGTTGGTCCCTATTTAATTTATTTTCACAATGGTTATTTTTCTCTTCCTTATCCTAACGTTGGATTTTGTTCTTCTTTTTCTAGTTCCTTTAGATGTAAGGTAAGATTGTTTGAGATTTTTCTTGTTTCTTAAGTTATGCCTGTATTTTATTCATGTTCATCTTAAAACTACTTTTGCTGTGTCCCAGGATTTTGGACCTTTGTGTTTTCATTTTCATTCATTTCCATGTATTTTTTAATTTTCTCTTTAATTTCTTTCTTAACCCATTTGTTGTTTAATGGCATGTTGTTTAGCCTCCATGTGTTTGTGTTTTTCCCATTCTAATTGATTTCTAGTGTTATACCGTTGTGGTTGGAAAAGATGCTTGATATGATTTCAGTCTTCTTAAATTTACTGAGTCTTGTTTTGTAGCCTAACTCATGATGTATCCTGGAGAATGTTTCATGTGCACTTGAAAGGAATATGTATTCTATTGTTTTTGGATGGAATCTTCTGTATATATCTGTTAAATCCATCTGGTCTAATGCGTCATTCAAAGCCACTGTTTCCTCTTTGATTTTCTGTCTGGATGATCTTATCCATTGATATATATGTTTGGTATTAAAGTCCCCTACTATTGGATTACTGTCAATTTCTCTCTTTATGTCTGCTAATATTTGCTTTATTTATTTAGGTGC